>NW_028257370.1:605926-908890 GCF_982258835.1 Parasteatoda tepidariorum
TGGTAGGGTACACTATAACCCTGTAATATAATACGTGGTCCAATTTAAAAATTATAGGTCAATATTAAGGTCCGATACCGTGCCGTTAGTTAACATAGAAAAGTGTCTTCGTATTTCCTTGTTTTAATGCACTATTTAAAATATACATAGTGTACCCCCTAATTGACTTATAATTATTTCCTGTGGTAGGGTACACTATTACCCTGTAATATAATACCTGGTCCAATTTAAATATTATGGGTCAATATTAAGGTCTGATATTGCGCCTTGCGTTAGTTAACCATTGAAAGATGTCTTTGAATTTTTAAAGCATTTTAGAACGCTTATTTCTTCATTTTAAGCATCTCAGAACACTCTATTTCGCATAGGCATACATAGTAAAATTTAGGGTCACGCTGTGTACCCCCTAAATGACCTATAATTATTTCCTGTGGTAGGGTACAATATTACCCTGTAATATAATACGTGGTCCAATTTAAAAATTATAGGTCAATAATAAGGTCCGATACCGTGCCGTTAGTTAACATAGAAAAATGTCTTTGAATTTTTAAAGCATTTTAGAACGCTTATTTCCTCATTTTAAGCTTCTCAGAACACTTTTTTTCGCAACGGCATACATAGTAAACTTTAGGGTCACTCTGTGTACCCCCTAATTGACCTATAATTATTTCCTGTGGTAGGGTACACTATAACCCTGTAATATAATACGTGGTCCAATTTAAAAATTATAGGTCAATATTAAGGTCCGATACCGTGCCGTTAGTTAACATAGAAAAGTGTCTTCGTATTTTCTTGTTTTAATGCACTATTTAAAACATACATAGTGTACCCCCTAATTGACTTATAATTATTTCCTGTGGTAGGGTACACTATTGCCCTGTAATATAATACCTGGTCCAATTTAAATATTATGGGTCAATATTAAGGTCTGATATTGCGCCTTGCGTTAGTTAACCATTGAAAGATGTCTTTGAATTTTTAAAGCATTTTAGAACGCTTATTTCTTCATTTTAAGCATCTCAGAACACTCTATTTCGCATAGGCATACATAGTAAAATTTAGGGTCACGCTGTGTACCCCCTAAATGACCTATAATTATTTCCTGTGGTAGGGTACACTATTACCCTGTAATATAATACGTGGTACAATTTAAAAATTATAGGTCAATATTAAGGTCCGATACCGTGCCGTTAGTTAACATAGAAAAGTGTTTTCGTATTTCCTTGTTTTAATGCACTATTTAAAATATACATAGTGTACCCCCTAAATGACCTATAATTATTTCCTGTGGTAGGGTACACTATTACCCTGTAATATAATAGGTGGTCCAATTTAAAAATTATAGGTCAATATTAAGGTCCGATACCGTGAAGTTAGTTAACATAGAAAAATGTCTTTGAATTTTTAAAGCATTTTAGAACGCTTATTTCCTCATTTTAAGCTTCTCAGAACACTTTATTTCGCATAGGCATACATAGTAAACTTTAGGGTCACTCTGTGTACCCCCTAAATGACCTATAATTATTTCCTGTGGTAGGGTACACTATAACCCTGTAATATAATACGTGGTCCAATTTAAAAATTATAGGTCAATATTAAGGTCCGATACCGTGCCGTTAGTTAACATAGAAAAATGTCTTTGAATTTTTAAAGCATTTTAGAACGCTTATTTCCTCATTTTAAGCTTCTCAGAACACTTTATTTTGCATAGGCATACATAGTAAACTTTAGGGTCACGCTGTGTACCCCCTAATTGACCTACAATTATTTCCTTTGGTAGGGTACACTATTACCCTGTAATATAATACCTGGTCCAATTTAAATTTTATGGGTCAATATTAAGGTCTGATATTGCGCCTTGCGTTAGTTAACCATTGAAAGATGTCTTTGAATTTTTAAAGCATTTTAGAACGCTTATTTCTTCATTTTAAGCTTCTCAGAACACTTTATTTCGCATAGGCATACATAGTAAACTTTAGGGTCACTCTGCGTACCCCCTAATTGACCTATAATTATTTCCTGTGGTAGGGTACACTATAACCCTGTAATATAATACGTGGTCCAATTTAAAAATTATAGGTCAATATTAAGGTCTGATATTGCGCCTTGCGTTAGTTAACCATTGAAAGATGTCTTTGAATTTTTAAAGCATTTTAGAACGCTTATTTCCTCATTTTAAGCTTCTCAGAACACTTTATTTCGCATAGGCATACATAGTAAACTTTAGGGTCACTCTGCGTACCCCCTAATTGACCTATAATTATTTCCTGTGGTAGGGTACACTATAACCCTGTAATATAATACGTGGTCCAATTTAAAAATTATAGGTCAATATTAAGGTCCGATACCGTGCCGTTAGTTAACATAGAAAAGTGTCTTCGTATTTCCTTGTTTTAATGCACTATTTAAAATATACATAGTGTACCCCCTAATTGACCTATAATTATTTCCTGTGGTAGGGTACACTATTACCCTGTAATATAATACCTGGTCCAATTTAAATATTATGGGTCAATATTAAGGTCTGATATTGCGCCTTGCGTTAGTTAACCATTGAAAGATGTCTTTGAATTTTTAAAGCATTTTAGAACGCTTATTTCTTCATTTTAAGCATCTCAGAACACTCTATTTCGCATAGGCATACATAGTAAAATTTAGGGTCACGCTGTGTACCCCCTAAATGACCTATAATTATTTCCTGTGGTAGGGTACACTATTACCCTGTAGTATAATACGTGGTCCAATTTAAAAATTATAGGTCAATAATAAGGTCCGATACCGTGCCGTTAGTTAACATAGAAAAATGTCTTTGAATTTTTAAAGCATTTTAGAACGCTTATTTCCTCATTTTAAGCTTCTCAGAACACTTTATTTCGCAACGGCATACATAGTAAACTTTAGGGTCACTCTGTGTACCCCCTAATTGACCTATAATTATTTCCTGTGGTAGGGTACACTATAACCCTGTAATATAATACGTGGTCCAATTTAAAAATTATAGGTCAATATTAAGGTCCGATACCGTGCCGTTAGTTAACATAGAAAAGTGTCTTCGTATTTTCTTGTTTTAATGCACTATTTAAAATATACATAGTGTACCCCCTAATTGACCTATAATTATTTCCTGTGGTAGGGTACACTATTACCCTGTAATATAATACCTGGTCCAATTTAAATATTATGGGTCAATATTAAGGTCTGATATTGCGCCTTGCGTTAGTTAACCATTGAAAGATGTCTTTGAATTTTTAAAGCATTTTAGAACGCTTATTTCTTCATTTTAAGCATCTCAGAACACTCTATTTCGCATAGGCATATATAGTAAACTTTAGGGTCACTCTGTGTACCCCCTAATTGACCTATAATTATTTTCTGTGGTAGGGTACACTATAACCCTGTAATATAATACGTGGTCCAATTTAAAAATTATAGGTCAATATTAAGGTCCGATACCGTGCCGTTAGTTAACATAGAAAAGTGTCTTCGTATTTCCTGGTTTTAATGCACTATTTAAAATATACATAGTGTACCCCCTAATTGACCTACAATTATTTCCTGTGGTAGGGTACACTATTACCCTGTAATATAATACGTGGTCCAATTTAAAAATTATAGGTCAATATTAAGGTCCGATACCGTGCCGTTAGTTAACATAGAAACATGTCTTTGAATTTTTAAAGCATTTTAGAACGCTTATTTCCTCATTTTAAGCTTCTCAGAACACTTTATTTCATATAGGCATACATAGTAAACTTTAGGGTCACGCTGTGTACCCCCTAATTGACCTATAATTATTTCCTGTGGTAGGGTACACTATTACCCCGTAATATAATAGGTGGTCCAATTTAAAAATTATAGGTCAATATTAAGGTCCGATACCGTGCCGTTAGTTAACATAGAAAAATGTCTTTGAATTTTTAAAGCATTTTAGAACGCTTATTTCCTCATTTTAAGCTTCTCAGAACACTTTATTTCGCATAGGCATACATAGTAAACTTTAGGGTCACTCTGTGTACCCCCTAATTGACCTATAATTATTTCCTGTGGTAGAATACACTATAACCCTGTAATATAATACGTGGTCCAATTTAAAAATTATAGGTCAATATTAAGGTTCGATACCGTGCCGTTAGTTAACATAGAAAAGTGTCTTCGTATTTCCTTGTTTTAATGCACTATTTAAAATATACATAGTGTACCCCCTAATTGACCTATAATTATTTCCTGTGGTAGGGTACACTATTACCCTGTAATATAATACCTGGTCCAATTTAAATATTATGGGTCAATATTAAGGTCTGATATTGCGCCTTGCGTTAGTTAACCATTGAAAGATGTCTTTGAATTTTTAAAGCATTTTAGAACGCTTATTTCTTCATTTTAAGCATCTCAGAACACTCTATTTCGCATAGGCATACATAGTAAAATTTAGGGACACTCTGTGTACCCCCTAAATGACCTATAATTATTTCCTGTGGTAGGGTACACTATTACCCTGTAATATAATACGTGGTCCAATTTAAAAATTATAGGTCAATATTAAGGTCCGATACCGTGCCGTTAGCTAACATAGAAAAATGTTTTTGAATTTTTAAAGCATTTTAGAACGCTTATTTCCTCATTTTAAGCTTCTCAGAACACTTTATTTCGCATAGGCATACATAGTAAACTTTAGGGTCACGCTGTGTACCACCTAAATGACCTATAATTATTTCCTGTGGTAAGGTACACTATTACCCTGTAATATAATACGTGGTACAATTTAAAAATTATAGGTCAATATTAAGGTCCGATACCGTGCCGTTAGTTAACATAGAAAAGTGTCTTCGTGTTTCCTTGTTTTAATGCACTATTTAAAATATACATAGTGTACCCCCTAAATGACCTATAATTATTTCCTGTGGTAGGGTACACTATTATACTGTAATATAATACGTGGTCCAATTTAAAAATTATAGGTCAATATTAAGGTCCGATACCGTGCCGTTAGTTAACATAGAAAAATGTCTTTGAATTTTTAAAGCATTTTAGAATGCTTATTTCCTCATTTTAAGCTTTTCAGAACACTTTATTTCGCATAGGCATACATAGTAAACTTTAGGGTCACTCTGTGTACCCCCTAATTGACCTATAATTATTTCCTGTGGTAGGGTACACTATAACCCTGTAATATAATAGGTGGTCCTATTTAAAAATTATAGGTCAATATTAAGGTCCGATACCGTGCCGTTAGTTAACATAGAAAAGTGTCTTCGTATTTCCTTGTTTTAATGCACTATTTAAAATATACATAGTGTACCCCCTAATTGACCTATATATATTTCCTGTGGTAGGGTACACTATTACCCTGTAATATAATACCTGGTCCAATTTAAATATTATAGGTCAATATTAAGGTCCGATACCCTTCCGTTAGTTAACATAGAAAAATGTCTTTGAATTTTTAAAGCATTTTAGAACGCTTATTTCCTCATTTTAAGCTTCTCAGGAAACTTTATTTCGCATAGGCATACATAGTAAACTTTAGGGTCACGCTGTGTACCCCCTAATTGACCTATAATTATTTTACGGGGTAGGGTACACTATTACCCTGTAATATAATACCTGGTCCAATTTAAATTTAATGGGTCAATATTAAGGTCTGATATTGCGCCTTGCGTTAGTTAACCATTGAAAGATGTCTTTGAAGTTTTAAAGCATTTTAGAACGCTTATTTCTTCATTTTAAGCTTCTCAGAACACTCTATTTCGCATAGGCATACATAGTAAAATTTAGGGTCACGCTGTGTACCCCCTAAATGACCTATAATTATTTCCTGTGGTAGGGTACACTATTACCCTGTAATATAATACGTGGTCCAATTTAAAAATTATAGGTCAATATTAAGTTCCGATACCGTGCCGTTAGTTAACATTGAAAAATGTCTTCGTATTTCCTTGTTTTAATGCACTATTTAAAATATACATAGTGTACCCCCTAATTGACCTATAATTATTTCCTGTGGTAGGGTACACTATTACCCTGTAATATAATACCTGGTCCAATTTAAATATTATGGGTCAATATTAAGGTCTGATATTGCGCCTTGCGTTAGTTAACCATTGAAAGATGTCTTTGAATTTTTAAAGCATTTTAGAACGCTTATTTCTTCATTTTAAGCATCTCAGAACACTCTATTTCGCATAGGCATATATAGTAAACTTTATGGTCACTCTGTGTACCCCCTAATTGACCTATAATTATTTTCTGTGGTAGGGTACACTATAACCCTGTAATATAATACGTGGTCCAATTTAAAAATTATAGGTCAATATTAAGGTCCGATACCGTGCCGTTAGTTAATATAGAAAAGTGTCTTCGTATTTCCTGGTTTTAATGCACTATTTAAAATATACATAGTGTACCCCCTAATTGACCTACAATTATTTCCTGTGGTAGGGTACACTATTACCCTGTAATATAATTCGTGGTCCAATTTAAAAATTATAGGTCAATATTAAGGTCCGATACCGTGCCGTTAGTTAACATAGAAACATGTCTTTGAATTTTTAAAGCATTTTAGAACGCTTATTTCCTCATTTTAAGCTTCTCAGAACACTTTATTTCATATAGGCATACATAGTAAACTTTAGGGTCACGCTGTGTACCCCCTAATTGACCTATAATTATTTCCTTTGGTAGGGTACACTATTACCCTGTAATATAATACCTGGTCCAATTAAAATATTATGGGTCAATATTAAGGTCTGATATTGCGCCTTGCGTTAGTTAACCATTGAAATATGTCTTTGAATTTTTAAAGCATTTTAGAACGCTTATTTCTTCATTTTAAGCTTCTCAGAACACTCTATTTCGCATAGGCATACATAGTAAAATTTAGGGTCACGCTGTGTACCCCCTAAATGACCTATAATTATTTCCTGTGGTAGGGTACACAATTACCCTGGAATATAATACGTGGTTCAATTTAAAAATTATAGGTCAATATTAAGTTCCGATACCGTGCCGTTAGTTAACATTGAAAAATGTCTTCGTATTTCCTTGTTTTAATGCACTATTTAAAATATACATAGTGTACCCCCTACTTGACCTATAATTATTTCCTGTGGTAGGGTATACTATTACCCTGTAATACAATACCTGGTCCAATTTAAATATTATGGGTCAATATTAAGGTTTGATATTGCGCCTTGCGTTAGTTAACCATTGAAAGATATCTTTGAATTTTTAAAGCATTTTAGAACGCTTATTTCTTCATTTTAAGCTTCTCAGAACACTTTATTTTGCATAGGCATACATAGTAAACTTTAGGGTCACGCTGTGTACCCCCTAATTGACCTATAATTATTTCCTGTGGTAGGGTACACTATTACCCCGTAATATAATAGGTGGTCCAATTTAAAAATTATAGGTCAATATTAAGGTCCGATACCGAACCGTTAGTTAACATAGAAAAATGTCTTTGAATTTTTAAAGCATTTTAGAACGCTTATTTCCTCATTTTAAGCTTCTCAGAACACTTTATTTCGCATAGGCATACATAGTAAACTTTAGGGTCACTCTGTGTACCCCCTAATTGACCTATAATTATTTCCTGTGGTAGGGTACACTATAACCCTGTAATATAATACGTGGTCCAATTTAAAAATTATAGGTCAATATTAAGGTTCGATACCGTGCCGTTAGTTAACATAGAAAAGTGTCTTCGTATTTCCTTGTTTTAATGCACTATTTAAAATATACATAGTGTACCCCCTAAATTACCTATAATTATTTCCTGTGGTAGGGTACACTATTATACTGTAATATAATACGTGGTCCAATTTAAAAATTATAGGTCAATATTAAGGTCCGATACCCTTCCGTTAGTTAACATAGAAAAATGTCTTTGAATTTTTAAAGCATTTTAGAACGCTTATTTCCTCATTTTAAGCTTCTCAGGAAACTTTATTTCGCATAGGCATACATAGTAAACTTTAGGGTCACGCTGTGTACCCCCTAATTGACCTATAATTATTTTACGGGGTAGGGTACACTATAACCCTGTAATATAATAGGTGGTTCAATTTAAAAATTTTAGGTCAATATTAAGGACCGATACCGTGCCGTTAGTTAACATAGAAAAGTGTCTTCGAATTTCCTTGTTTTAATGCACTATTTAAAATATACATAGTGTACCCCCTAATTGACCTTTAATTATTTCCTGTGGTAGGGTACACTATTACCCTGTAATATAATACCTGGTCCAATTTAAATATTATGGGTCAATATTAAGGTCTGATATTGCGCCTTGCGCTAGTTAACCATTGAAAGATGTCTTTGAATTTTAAAAGCATTTTAGAACGCATATTTCTTCATTTTAAGCTTCTCAGAACACTTTATTTCGCATAGGCATACATAGTAAACTTTAGGGTCACGCTGTGTACCCCCTAAGTGACCTATAATTATTTCCCGTGGTAGGTAACAATATTACCCTGTAATATAATACGTGGTCCAATTTAAAAATTATAGGTAAATATTAAGGTCCGATACCGTGCCGTTAGTTAACATAGAAAAATGTCTTTGAATTTTTAAAGCATTTTAGAACGCTTATTTCTTCATTTTAAGCTTCTCAGAACACTCTATTTCGCATAGGCATACATAGTAAACTTTAGGGTCACGCTGTGTACCACCTAATTGACCTATAATTATTTCCTGTGGTAAGGTACACTATTACCCTGTAATATAATACGTGGTACAATTTAAAAATTATAGGTCAATATTAAGGTCCGATACCGTGCCGTTAGTTAACATAGAAAAGTGTCTTCGTATTTCCTTGTTTTAATGCACTATTTAAAATATACATAGTGTACCCCCTAAATGACCTATAATTATTTCCTGCGGTAGGGTACACTATTACCCTGTAATATAATAGGTGGTCCAATTTAAAAATTATAGGTCAATATTAAGGTCCGATACCGTGCCGTTAGTTAACATAGAAAAATGTCTTTGAATTTTTAAAGCATTTTAGAACGCTTATTTCCTCATTTTAAGCTTCTCAGAACACTTTATTTCGCATAGGCATACATAGTAAACTTTAGGGTCACTCTGTGTACCCCCTTAATTGACCTATAATTATTTCCTGTGGTAGGGTACACTATAACCCTGTAATATAATACGTGGTCCAATTTAAAAATTATAGGTCAATATTAAGGTCCGATACCGTGCCGTTAGTTAACATAGAAAAGTGTCTTCGTATTTCCTTGTTTTAATGCACTATTTAAAATATACATAGTGTACCCCCTAATTGACCTATAATTATTTCCTGTGGTAGGGTACACTATTACCCTGTAATATAATACGTGGTCCTATTTAAAAATTATAGGTCAATATTAAGGTCCTATACCGTGCCGTTAGTTAACGTAGAAAAATGTCTTTGAATTTTTAAAGCATTTTAGAACGCTTATTTCCTCATTTTAAGCTTCTCAGAACACTTTATTTCGCATAGGCATACATAGTAAACTTTAGGGTCACTCTGTGTACCCCCTAATTGACCTATAATTATTTCCTGTGGTAGGGTACACTATAACCCTGTAATATAATACGTGGTCCAATTTAAAAATTATAGGTCAATATTAAGGTTCGATACCGTGCCGTTAGTTAACATAGAAAAGTGTCTTCGTATTCCCTTGTTTTAATGCACTATTTAAAATATACATAGTGTACCCCCTAATTGACCTATAATTATTTCCTGTGGTAGGGTACACTATTACCCTGTAATATAATACCTGGTCCAATTTAAATATTATGGGTCAATATTAAGGTCTGATATTGCGCCTTGCGTTAGTTAACCATTGAAAGATGTCTTTGAATTTTTAAAGCATTTTAGAACGCTTATTTCTTCATTTTAAGCATCTCAGAACACTCTATTTCGCATAGGCATACATAGTAAAATTTAGGGACACGCTGTGTACCCCCTAAATGACCTATAATTATTTCCTGTGGTAGGGTACACTATTACCCTGTAATATAATACGTGGTCCAATTTAAAAATTATAGGTCAATATTAAGGTCCGATACCGTGCCGTTAGCTAACATAGAAAAATGTTTTTGAATTTTTAAAGCATTTTAGAACGCTTATTTCCTCATTTTAAGTTTCTCAGAACACTTTATTTCGCATAGGCATACATAGTAAACTTTAGGGTCACGCTGTGTACCACCTAAATGACCTATAATTATTTCCTGTGGTAAGGTACACTATTACCCTGTAATATAATACGTGGTACAATTTAAAAATTATAGGTCAATATTAAGGTCCGATACCGTGCCGTTAGTTAACATAGAAAAGTGTCTTCGTGTTTCCTTGTTTTAAAGCACTATTTAAAATATACATAGTGTACCCCCTAAATGACCTATAATTATTTCCTGTGGTAGGGTACACTATTACCCTGTAATACAATAGGTGGTCCAATTTAAAAATTATAGGTCAATATTAAGGTCCGATACCGTGCCGTTAGTTAACATAGAAAAATGTCTTTGAATTTTTAAAGCATTTTAGAATGCTTATTTCCTCATTTTAAGCTTTTCAGAACACTTTATTTCGCATAGGCATACATAGTAAACTTTAGGGTCACTCTGTGTACCCCCTAATTGACCTATAATTATTTCCTGTGGTAGGGTACACTATAACCCTGTAATATAATACGTGGTCCAATTTAAAAATTATAGGTCAATATTAAGGTTCGATACCGTGCCGTTAGTTAACATAGAAAAGTGTCTTCGTATTCCCTTGTTTTAATGCACTATTTAAAATATACATAGTGTACCCCCTAATTGACCTATAATTATTTCCTGTGGTAGGGTACACTATTACCCTGTAATATAATACCTGGTCCAATTTAAATATTATGGGTCAATATTAAGGTCTGATATTGCGCCTTGCGTTAGTTAACCATTGAAAGATGTCTTTGAATTTTTAAAGCATTTTAGAACGCTTATTTCTTCATTTTAAGCATCTCAGAACACTCTATTTCGCATAGGCATACATAGTAAAATTTAGGGACACGCTGTGTACCCCCTAAATGACCTATAATTATTTCCTGTGGTAGGGTACACTATTACCCTGTAATATAATACGTGGTCCAATTTAAAAATTATAGGTCAATATTAAGGTCCGATACCGTGCCGTTAGCTAACATAGAAAAATGTTTTTGAATTTTTAAAGCATTTTAGAACGCTTATTTCCTCATTTTAAGTTTCTCAGAACACTTTATTTCGCATAGGCATACATAGTAAACTTTAGGGTCACGCTGTGTACCACCTAAATGACCTATAATTATTTCCTGTGGTAAGGTACACTATTACCCTGTAATATAATACGTGGTACAATTTAAAAATTATAGGTCAATATTAAGGTCCGATACCGTGCCGTTAGTTAACATAGAAAAGTGTCTTCGTATTTCCTTGTTTTAATGCACTATTTAAAATATACATAGTGTACCCCCTAATTGACCTATAATTATTTCCTGTGGTAGGGTACACTATTACCCAGTAATATAATACCTGGTCCAATTTAAATATTATGGGTCAATATTAAGGTCTGATTTTGCGCCTTGCGTTAGTTAACCATTGAAAGATGTCTTTGAATTTTTAAAGCATTTTAGAACGCTTATTTCTTCATTTTAAGCATCTCAGAACACTCTATTTCGCATAGGCATACATAGTAAAATTTAGGGACACGCTGTGTACCCCCTAAATGAACTATAATTATTTCCTGTGGTAGGGTACACTATTACCCTGTAATATAATACGTGGTCCAATTTAAAAATTATAGGTCAATATTAAGGTCCGATACCGTGCCGTTAGCTAACATAGAAAAATGTTTTTGAATTTTTAAAGCATTTTAGAACGCTTATTTCCTCATTTTAAGTTTCTCAGAACACTTTATTTCGCATAGGCATACATAGTAAACTTTAGGGTCACGCTGTGTACCACCTAAATGACCTATAATTATTTCCTGTGGTAAGGTACACTATTACCCTGTAATATAATACGTGGTACAATTTAAAAATTATAGGTCAATATTAAGGTCCGATACCGTGCCGTTAGTTAACATAGAAAAGTGTCTTCGTATTTCCTTGTTCTAATGCACTATTTAAAATATACATAGTGTACCCCCTAATTGACCTATAATTATTTCCTGTGGTAGGGTACACTATTACCCTGTAATATAATACCTGGTCCAATTTAAATATTATGGGTCAATATTAAGGTCTGATTTTGCGCCTTGCGTTAGTTAACCATTGAAAGATGTCTTTGAATTTTTAAAGCATTTTAGAACGCTTATTTCTTCATTTTAAGCATCTCAGAACACTCTATTTCGCATAGGCATACATAGTAAAATTTAGGGACACGCTGTGTACCCCCTAAATGAACTATAATTATTTCCTGTGGTAGGGTACACTATTACCCTGTAATATAATACGTGGTCCAATTTAAAAATTATAGGTCAATATTAAGGTCCGATACCGTGCCGTTAGCTAACATAGAAAAATGTTTTTGAATTTTTAAAGCATTTTAGAACGCTTATTTCCTCATTTTAAGTTTCTCAGAACACTTTATTTCGCATAGGCATACATAGTAAACTTTAGGGTCACGCTGTGTACCACCTAAATGACCTATAATTATTTCCTGTGGTAAGGTACACTATTACCCTGTAATATAATACGTGGTACAATTTAAAAATTATAGGTCAATATTAAGGTCCGATACCGTGCCGTTAGTTAACATAGAAAAGTGTCTTCGTGTTTCCTTGTTTTAAAGCACTATTTAAAATATACATAGTGTACCCCCTAAATGACCTATAATTATTTCCTGTGGTAGGGTACACTATTACCCTGTAATATAATAGGTGGTCCAATTTAAAAATTATAGGTCAATATTAAGGTCCGATACCGTGCCGTTAGTTAACATAGAAAAATGTCTTTGAATTTTTAAAGCATTTTAGAATGCTTATTTCCTCATTTTAAGCTTTTCAGAACACTTTATTTCGCATAGGCATACATAGTAAACTTTAGGGTCACTCTGTGTACCCCCTAATTGACCTATAATTATTTCCTGTGGTAGGGTACACTATAACCCTGTAATATAATACGTGGTCCAATTTAAAAATTATAGGTCAATATTAAGGTTCGATACCGTGCCGTTAGTTAACATAGAAAAGTGTATTCGTATTCCCTTGTTTTAATGCACTATTTAAAATATACATAGTGTACCCCCTAATTGACCTATAATTATTTCCTGTGGTAGGGTACACTATTACCCTGTAATATAATACCTGGTCCAATTTAAATATTATAGGTCAATATTAAGGTCCGATACCCTTCCGTTAGTTAACATAGAAAAATGTCTTTGAATTTTTAAAGCATTTTAGAACGCTTATTTCCTCATTTTAAGCTTCTCAGAACACTTTATTTCGCATAGGCATACATAGTAAACTTTAGGGTCACGCTGTGTACCCCCTAATTGACCTATAATTATTTTACGGGGTAGGGTACACTATAACCCTGTAATATAATAGGTGGTTCAATTTAAAAATTTTAGGTTAATATTAAGGACCGATACCGTGCCGTTAGTTAACATAGAAAAGTGTCTTCGAATTTCCTTGTTTTAATGCACTATTTAAAATATACATAGTGTACCCCCTAATTGACCTTTAAATATTTCCTGTGGTAGGGTACACTATTATCCTGTAATATAATACCTGGTCCAATTTAAATATTATGGGTCAATATTAAGGTCTGATATTGCGCCTTGCGCTAGTTAACCATTGAAAGATGTCTTTGAATTTTTAAAGCATTTTAGAACGCTTATTTCTTCATTTTAAGCATCTCAGAACACTCTATTTCGCATAGGCATATATAGTAAACTTTATGGTCACTCTGTGTACCCCCTAATTGACCTATAATTATTTTCTGTGGTAGGGTACACTATAACCCTGTAATATAATACGTGGTCCAATTTAAAAATTATAGGTCAATATTAAGGTCCGATACCGTGCCGTTAGTTAATATAGAAAAGTGTCTTCGTATTTCCTGGTTTTAATGCACTATTTAAAATATACATAGTGTACCCCCTAATTGACCTACAATTATTTCCTGTGGTAGGGTACACTATTACCCTGTAATATAATTCGTGGTCCAATTTAAAAATTATAGGTCAATATTAAGGTCCGATACCGTGCCGTTAGTTAACATAGAAACATGTCTTTGAATTTTTAAAGCATTTTAGAACGCTTATTTCCTCATTTTAAGCTTCTCAGAACACTTTATTTCATATAGGCATACATAGTAAACTTTAGGGTCACGCTGTGTACCCCCTAATTGACCTATAATTATTTCCTTTGGTAGGGTACACTATTACCCTGTAATATAATACCTGGTCCAATTAAAATATTATGGGTCAATATTAAGGTCTGATATTGCGCCTTGCGTTAGTTAACCATTGAAATATGTCTTTGAATTTTTAAAGCATTTTAGAACGCTTATTTCTTCATTTTAAGCTTCTCAGAACACTCTATTTCGCATAGGCATACATAGTAAAATTTAGGGTCACGCTGTGTACCCCCTAAATGACCTATAATTATTTCCTGTGGTAGGGTACACAATTACCCTGGAATATAATACGTGGTTCAATTTAAAAATTATAGGTCAATATTAAGTTCCGATACCGTGCCGTTAGTTAACATTGAAAAATGTCTTCGTATTTCCTTGTTTTAATGCACTATTTAAAATATACATAGTGTACCCCCTACTTGACCTATAATTATTTCCTGTGGTAGGGTATACTATTACCCTGTAATACAATACCTGGTCCAATTTAAATATTATGGGTCAATATTAAGGTTTGATATTGCGCCTTGCGTTAGTTAACCATTGAAAGATATCTTTGAATTTTTAAAGCATTTTAGAACGCTTATTTCTTCATTTTAAGCTTCTCAGAACACTTTATTTTGCATAGGCATACATAGTAAACTTTAGGGTCACGCTGTGTACCCCCTAATTGACCTATAATTATTTCCTGTGGTAGGGTACACTATTACCCCGTAATATAATAGGTGGTCCAATTTAAAAATTATAGGTCAATATTAAGGTCCGATACCGAACCGTTAGTTAACATAGAAAAATGTCTTTGAATTTTTAAAGCATTTTAGAACGCTTATTTCCTCATTTTAAGCTTCTCAGAACACTTTATTTCGCATAGGCATACATAGTAAACTTTAGGGTCACTCTGTGTACCCCCTAATTGACCTATAATTATTTCCTGTGGTAGGGTACACTATAACCCTGTAATATAATACGTGGTCCAATTTAAAAATTATAGGTCAATATTAAGGTTCGATACCGTGCCGTTAGTTAACATAGAAAAGTGTCTTCGTATTTCCTTGTTTTAATGCACTATTTAAAATATACATAGTGTACCCCCTAAATTACCTATAATTATTTCCTGTGGTAGGGTACACTATTATACTGTAATATAATACGTGGTCCAATTTAAAAATTATAGGTCAATATTAAGGTCCGATACCCTTCCGTTAGTTAACATAGAAAAATGTCTTTGAATTTTTAAAGCATTTTAGAACGCTTATTTCCTCATTTTAAGCTTCTCAGGAAACTTTATTTCGCATAGGCATACATAGTAAACTTTAGGGTCACGCTGTGTACCCCCTAATTGACCTATAATTATTTTACGGGGTAGGGTACACTATAACCCTGTAATATAATAGGTGGTTCAATTTAAAAATTTTAGGTCAATATTAAGGACCGATACCGTGCCGTTAGTTAACATAGAAAAGTGTCTTCGAATTTCCTTGTTTTAATGCACTATTTAAAATATACATAGTGTACCCCCTAATTGACCTTTAATTATTTCCTGTGGTAGGGTACACTATTACCCTGTAATATAATACCTGGTCCAATTTAAATATTATGGGTCAATATTAAGGTCTGATATTGCGCCTTGCGCTAGTTAACCATTGAAAGATGTCTTTGAATTTTAAAAGCATTTTAGAACGCATATTTCTTCATTTTAAGCTTCTCAGAACACTTTATTTCGCATAGGCATACATAGTAAACTTTAGGGTCACGCTGTGTACCCCCTAAGTGACCTATAATTATTTCCCGTGGTAGGTAACAATATTACCCTGTAATATAATACGTGGTCCAATTTAAAAATTATAGGTAAATATTAAGGTCCGATACCGTGCCGTTAGTTAACATAGAAAAATGTCTTTGAATTTTTAAAGCATTTTAGAACGCTTATTTCTTCATTTTAAGCTTCTCAGAACACTCTATTTCGCATAGGCATACATAGTAAACTTTAGGGTCACGCTGTGTACCACCTAATTGACCTATAATTATTTCCTGTGGTAAGGTACACTATTACCCTGTAATATAATACGTGGTACAATTTAAAAATTATAGGTCAATATTAAGGTCCGATACCGTGCCGTTAGTTAACATAGAAAAGTGTCTTCGTATTTCCTTGTTTTAATGCACTATTTAAAATATACATAGTGTACCCCCTAAATGACCTATAATTATTTCCTGCGGTAGGGTACACTATTACCCTGTAATATAATAGGTGGTCCAATTTAAAAATTATAGGTCAATATTAAGGTCCGATACCGTGCCGTTAGTTAACATAGAAAAATGTCTTTGAATTTTTAAAGCATTTTAGAACGCTTATTTCCTCATTTTAAGCTTCTCAGAACACTTTATTTCGCATAGGCATACATAGTAAACTTTAGGGTCACTCTGTGTACCCCCTTAATTGACCTATAATTATTTCCTGTGGTAGGGTACACTATAACCCTGTAATATAATACGTGGTCCAATTTAAAAATTATAGGTCAATATTAAGGTCCGATACCGTGCCGTTAGTTAACATAGAAAAGTGTCTTCGTATTTCCTTGTTTTAATGCACTATTTAAAATATACATAGTGTACCCCCTAATTGACCTATAATTATTTCCTGTGGTAGGGTACACTATTACCCTGTAATATAATACGTGGTCCTATTTAAAAATTATAGGTCAATATTAAGGTCCTATACCGTGCCGTTAGTTAACGTAGAAAAATGTCTTTGAATTTTTAAAGCATTTTAGAACGCTTATTTCCTCATTTTAAGCTTCTCAGAACACTTTATTTCGCATAGGCATACATAGTAAACTTTAGGGTCACTCTGTGTACCCCCTAATTGACCTATAATTATTTCCTGTGGTAGGGTACACTATAACCCTGTAATATAATACGTGGTCCAATTTAAAAATTATAGGTCAATATTAAGGTTCGATACCGTGCCGTTAGTTAACATAGAAAAGTGTCTTCGTATTTCCTTGTTTTAATGCACTATTTAAAATATACATAGTGTACCCCCTAATTGACCTATAATTATTTCCTGTGGTAGGGTACACTATTACCCTGTAATATAATACCTGGTCCAATTTAAATATTATGGGTCAATATTAAGGTCTGATATTGCGCCTTGCGTTAGTTAACCATTGAAAGATGTCTTTGAATTTTTAAAGCATTTTAGAACGCTTATTTCTTCATTTTAAGCATCTCAGAACACTCTATTTCGCATAGGCATACATAGTAAAATTTAGGGACACGCTGTGTACCCCCTAAATGACCTATAATTATTTCCTGTGGTAGGGTACACTATTACCCTGTAATATAATACGTGGTCCAATTTAAAAATTATAGGTCAATATTAAGGTCCGATACCGTGCCGTTAGCTAACATAGAAAAATGTTTTTGAATTTTTAAAGCATTTTAGAACGCTTATTTCCTCATTTTAAGTTTCTCAGAACACTTTATTTCGCATAGGCATACATAGTAAACTTTAGGGTCACGCTGTGTACCACCTAAATGACCTATAATTATTTCCTGTGGTAAGGTACACTATTACCCTGTAATATAATACGTGGTACAATTTAAAAATTATAGGTCAATATTAAGGTCCGATACCGTGCCGTTAGTTAACATAGAAAAGTGTCTTCGTGTTTCCTTGTTTTAAAGCACTATTTAAAATATACATAGTGTACCCCCTAAATGACCTATAATTATTTCCTGTGGTAGGGTACACTATTACCCTGTAATACAATAGGTGGTCCAATTTAAAAATTATAGGTCAATATTAAGGTCCGATACCGTGCCGTTAGTTAACATAGAAAAATGTCTTTGAATTTTTAAAGCATTTTAGAATGCTTATTTCCTCATTTTAAGCTTTTCAGAACACTTTATTTCGCATAGGCATACATAGTAAACTTTAGGGTCACTCTGTGTACCCCCTAATTGACCTATAATTATTTCCTGTGGTAGGGTACACTATAACCCTGTAATATAATACGTGGTCCAATTTAAAAATTATAGGTCAATATTAAGGTTCGATACCGTGCCGTTAGTTAACATAGAAAAGTGTCTTCGTATTCCCTTGTTTTAATGCACTATTTAAAATATACATAGTGTACCCCCTAATTGACCTATAATTATTTCCTGTGGTAGGGTACACTATTACCCTGTAATATAATACCTGGTCCAATTTAAATATTATGGGTCAATATTAAGGTCTGATATTGCGCCTTGCGTTAGTTAACCATTGAAAGATGTCTTTGAATTTTTAAAGCATTTTAGAACGCTTATTTCTTCATTTTAAGCATCTCAGAACACTCTATTTCGCATAGGCATACATAGTAAAATTTAGGGACACGCTGTGTACCCCCTAAATGACCTATAATTATTTCCTGTGGTAGGGTACACTATTACCCTGTAATATAATACGTGGTCCAATTTAAAAATTATAGGTCAATATTAAGGTCCGATACCGTGCCGTTAGCTAACATAGAAAAATGTTTTTGAATTTTTAAAGCATTTTAGAACGCTTATTTCCTCATTTTAAGTTTCTCAGAACACTTTATTTCGCATAGGCATACATAGTAAACTTTAGGGTCACGCTGTGTACCACCTAAATGACCTATAATTATTTCCTGTGGTAAGGTACACTATTACCCTGTAATATAATACGTGGTACAATTTAAAAATTATAGGTCAATATTAAGGTCCGATACCGTGCCGTTAGTTAACATAGAAAAGTGTCTTCGTATTTCCTTGTTTTAATGCACTATTTAAAATATACATAGTGTACCCCCTAATTGACCTATAATTATTTCCTGTGGTAGGGTACACTATTACCCAGTAATATAATACCTGGTCCAATTTAAATATTATGGGTCAATATTAAGGTCTGATTTTGCGCCTTGCGTTAGTTAACCATTGAAAGATGTCTTTGAATTTTTAAAGCATTTTAGAACGCTTATTTCTTCATTTTAAGCATCTCAGAACACTCTATTTCGCATAGGCATACATAGTAAAATTTAGGGACACGCTGTGTACCCCCTAAATGAACTATAATTATTTCCTGTGGTAGGGTACACTATTACCCTGTAATATAATACGTGGTCCAATTTAAAAATTATAGGTCAATATTAAGGTCCGATACCGTGCCGTTAGCTAACATAGAAAAATGTTTTTGAATTTTTAAAGCATTTTAGAACGCTTATTTCCTCATTTTAAGTTTCTCAGAACACTTTATTTCGCATAGGCATACATAGTAAACTTTAGGGTCACGCTGTGTACCACCTAAATGACCTATAATTATTTCCTGTGGTAAGGTACACTATTACCCTGTAATATAATACGTGGTACAATTTAAAAATTATAGGTCAATATTAAGGTCCGATACCGTGCCGTTAGTTAACATAGAAAAGTGTCTTCGTATTTCCTTGTTCTAATGCACTATTTAAAATATACATAGTGTACCCCCTAATTGACCTATAATTATTTCCTGTGGTAGGGTACACTATTACCCTGTAATATAATACCTGGTCCAATTTAAATATTATGGGTCAATATTAAGGTCTGATTTTGCGCCTTGCGTTAGTTAACCATTGAAAGATGTCTTTGAATTTTTAAAGCATTTTAGAACGCTTATTTCTTCATTTTAAGCATCTCAGAACACTCTATTTCGCATAGGCATACATAGTAAAATTTAGGGACACGCTGTGTACCCCCTAAATGAACTATAATTATTTCCTGTGGTAGGGTACACTATTACCCTGTAATATAATACGTGGTCCAATTTAAAAATTATTGGTCAATATTAAGGTCCGATACCGTGCCGTTAGCTAACATAGAAAAATGTTTTTGAATTTTTAAAGCATTTTAGAACGCTTATTTCCTCATTTTAAGTTTCTCAGAACACTTTATTTCGCATAGGCATACATAGTAAACTTTAGGGTCACGCTGTGTACCACCTAAATGACCTATAATTATTTCCTGTGGTAAGGTACACTATTACCCTGTAATATAATACGTGGTACAATTTAAAAATTATAGGTCAATATTAAGGTCCGATACCGTGCCGTTAGTTAACATAGAAAAGTGTCTTCGTGTTTCCTTGTTTTAAAGCACTATTTAAAATATACATAGTGTACCCCCTAAATGACCTATAATTATTTCCTGTGGTAGGGTACACTATTACCCTGTAATATAATAGGTGGTCCAATTTAAAAATTATAGGTCAATATTAAGGTCCGATACCGTGCCGTTAGTTAACATAGAAAAATGTCTTTGAATTTTTAAAGCATTTTAGAATGCTTATTTCCTCATTTTAAGCTTTTCAGAACACTTTATTTCGCATAGGCATACATAGTAAACTTTAGGGTCACTCTGTGTACCCCCTAATTGACCTATAATTATTTCCTGTGGTAGGGTACACTATAACCCTGTAATATAATACGTGGTCCAATTTAAAAATTATAGGTCAATATTAAGGTTCGATACCGTGCCGTTAGTTAACATAGAAAAGTGTATTCGTATTCCCTTGTTTTAATGCACTATTTAAAATATACATAGTGTACCCCCTAATTGACCTATAATTATTTCCTGTGGTAGGGTACACTATTACCCTGTAATATAATACCTGGTCCAATTTAAATATTATAGGTCAATATTAAGGTCCGATACCCTTCCGTTAGTTAACATAGAAAAATGTCTTTGAATTTTTAAAGCATTTTAGAACGCTTATTTCCTCATTTTAAGCTTCTCAGAACACTTTATTTCGCATAGGCATACATAGTAAACTTTAGGGTCACGCTGTGTACCCCCTAATTGACCTATAATTATTTTACGGGGTAGGGTACACTATAACCCTGTAATATAATAGGTGGTTCAATTTAAAAATTTTAGGTTAATATTAAGGACCGATACCGTGCCGTTAGTTAACATAGAAAAGTGTCTTCGAATTTCCTTGTTTTAATGCACTATTTAAAATATACATAGTGTACCCCCTAATTGACCTTTAAATATTTCCTGTGGTAGGGTACACTATTATCCTGTAATATAATACCTGGTCCAATTTAAATATTATGGGTCAATATTAAGGTCTGATATTGCGCCTTGCGCTAGTTAACCATTGAAAGATGTCTTTGAATTTTGAAAGCATTTTAGAACGCATATTTCTTCATTTTAAGCTTCTCAGAACACTTTATTTCGCATAGGCATACATAGTAAACTTTAGGGTCACGCTGTGTACCACCTAAGTGACCTATAATTATTTCCCGTGGTAGGTAACAATATTACCCTGTAATATAATACGTGGTCCAATTTAAAAATTATAGGTAAATATTAAGATCCGATACCGTGCCGTTAGTTAACATAGAAAAATGTCTTTGAATTTTAAAAGCATTTTAGAACGCTTATTTCTTCATTTTAAGCTTCTCAGAACACTCTATTTCGCATAGGCAAACATAGTAAACTTTAGGGTCACGCTGTGTTCCACCTAATTGACCTATAATTATTTCCTGTGGTAAGGTACACTATTACCCTGTAATATAATACGTGGTACAATTTAAAAATTATAGGTCAATATTAAGGTCCGATACCGTGCCGTTAGTTAACATAGAAAAGTGTCTTCGTATTTCCTTGTTTTAATGCACTATTTAAAATATACATAGTGTACCCCCTAAATGACCTATAATTATTTCCTGCGGTAGGGTACACTATTACCCTGTAATATAATAGGTGGTCCAATTTAAAAATTATAGGTCAATATTAAGGTCCGATACCGTGCCGTTAGTTAACATAGAAAAATGTCTTTGAATTTTTAAAGCATTTTAGAACGCTTATTTCCTCATTTTAAGCTTCACAGAACACTTTATTTCGCATAGGCATACATAGTAAACTTTAGGGTCACTCTGTGTACCCCCTAATTGACCTATAATTATTTCCTGTGGCAGGGTACACTATAACCCTGTAATATAATAGGTGGTCCAATTTTAAAATTATAGGTCAATATTAAGGTCCGATACCGTGCCGTTAGTTAACATAGAAAAGTGTCTTCGAATTTCCTTGTTTTAATGCACTATTTAAAATATACATAGTGTACCCCCTAATTGACCTATAATTATTTCCTGTGGTAGGGTACACTATTACCCTGTAATATAATACGTGGTCCTATTTAAAAATTATAGGTCAATATTAAGGTCCTATACCGTGCCGTTAGTTAACATAGAAAAATGTCTTTGAATTTTTAAAGCATTTTAGAACGCTTATTTCCTCATTTTAAGCTTCTCAGAACACTTTATTTCGCATAGGCATACATAGTAAACTTTAGGGTCACTCTGTGTACCCCCTAATTGACCTATAATTATTTCCTGTGGTAGGGTACACTATAACCCTGTAATATAATACGTGGTCCAATTTAAAAATTATAGATCAATATTAAGGTTCGATACCGTGCCGTTAGTTAACATAGAAAAGTGTCTTCGTATTTCCCTGTTTTAATGCACTATTTAAAATATACATAGTGTACCCCCTAATTGACCTATAATTATTTCCTGTGGTAGGGTACACTATTACCCTGTAATATAATACCTGGTCCAATTTAAATATTATGGGTTAATATTAAGGTCTGATATTGCGCCTTGCGTTAGTTAACCATTGAAAGATGTCTTTGAATTTTTAAAGCATTTTAGAACGCTTATTTCTTCATTTTAAGCATCTCAGAACACTCTATTTCGCATAGGCATACATAGTAAAATTTAGGGACACGCTGTGTACCCCCTAAATGACCTATAATTATTTCCTGTGGTAGGGTACACTATTACCCTGTAATATAATACGTGGTCCAATTTAAAAATTATAGGTCAATATTAAGGTCCGATACCGTGCCGTTAGCTAACATAGAAAAATGTTTTTGAATTTTTAAAGCATTTTAGAACGCTTATTTCCTCATTTTAAGTTTCTCAGAACACTTTATTTCGCATAGGCATACATAGTAAACTTTAGGGTCACGCTGTGCACCACCTAAATGACCTATAATTATTTCCTGTGGTAAGGTACACTATTACCCTGTAATATAATACGTGGTACAATTTAAAAATTATAGGTCAATATTAAGGTCCGATACCGTGCCGTTAGTTAACATAGAAAAGTGTCTTCGTGTTTCCTTGTTTTAATGCACTATTTAAAATATACATAGTGTACCCCCTAAATGACCTATAATTATTTCCTGTGGTAGGGTACACTATTACCCTGTAATATAATAGGTGGTCCAATTTAAAAATTATAGGTCAATATTAAGGTCCGATACCGTGCCGTTAGTTAACATAGAAAAATGTCTTTGAATTTTTAAAGCATTTTAGAATGCTTATTTCCTCATTTTAAGCTTTTCAGAACACTTTATTTCGCATAGGCATACATAGTAAACTTTAGGGTCACTCTGTGTACCCCCTAATTGACCTATAATTATTTCCTGTGGTAGGGTACACTATAACCCTGTAATATAATAGGTGGTCCTATTTAAAAATTATAGGTCAATATTAAGGTCCGATACCGTGCCGTTAGTTAACATAGAAAAGTGTCTTCGTATTTCCTTATTATAATGCACTATTTAAAATATACATAGTGTACCCCCTAATTGACCTATATATATTTCCTGTGGTAGGGTACACTATTACCCTGTAATATAATACCTGGTCCAATTTAAATATTATAGGTCAATATTAAGGTCCGATACCCTTCCGTTAGTTAACATAGAAAAATGTCTTTGAATTTTTAAAGCATTTTAGAACGCTTATTTCCTCATTTTAAGCTTCTCAGAACACTTTATTTCGCATAGGCATACATAGTAAACTTTAGGGTCACGCTGTGTACCCCCTAATTGACCTATAATTATTTTACGGGGTAGGGTACACTATAACCCTGTAATATAATAGGTGGTTCAATTTAAAAATTTTAGGTTAATATTAAGGACCGATACCGTGCCGTTAGTTAACATAGAAAAGTGTCTTCGAATTTCCTTGTTTTAATGCACTATTTAAAATATACATAGTGTACCCCCTAATTGACCTTTAATTATTTCCTGTGGTAGGGTACACTATTATCCTGTAATATAATACCTGGTCCAATTTAAATATTATGGGTCAATATTAAGGTCTGATATTGCGCCTTGCGCTAGTTAACCATTGAAAGATGATCTTTGAATTTTAAAAGCATTTTAGAACGCATATTTCTTCATTTTAGGCTTCTCAGAACACTTTATTTCGCATAGGCATACATAGTAAACTTTAGGGTCACGCTGTGTACCCCCTAAGTGACCTATAATTATTTCCCGTGGTAGGTAACAATATTACCCTGTAATATAATACGTGGTCCAATTTAAAAATTATAGGTAAATATTAAGATCCGATACCGTGCCGTTAGTTAACATAGAAAAATGTCTTTGAATTTTTAAAGCATTTTAGAACGCTTATTTCTTCATTTTAAGCTTCTCAGAACACTCTATTTCGCATAGGCAAACATAGTAAACTTTAGGGTCACGCTGTGTACCACCTAATTGACCTATAATTATTTCCTGTGGTAAGGTACACTATTACCCTGTAATATAATACGTGGTACAATTTAAAAATTATAGGTCAATATTAAGGTCCGATACCGTGCCGTTAGTTAACATAGAAAAGTGTATTCGTATTTCCTTGTTTTAATGCACTATTTAAAATATACATAGAGTACCCCCTAAATGACCTATAATTATTTCCTGCGGTAGGGTACACTATTACCCTGAAATATAATAGGTGGTCCAATTTAAAAATTATAGGTCAATATTAAGGTCCGATACCGTGCCGTTAGTTAACATAGAAAAATGTCTTTGAATTTTTAAAGCATTTTAGAACGCTTATTTCCTCATTTTAAGCTTCTCAGAACACTTTATTTCGCATAGGCATACATAGTAAACTTTAGGGTCACTCTGTGTACCCCCTAATTGACCTATAATTATTTCCTGTGGTAGGGTACACTATAACCCTGTAATATAATAGGTGGTCCAATTTTAAAATTATAGGTCAATATTAAGGTCCGATACCGTGCCGTTAGTTAACATAGAAAAGTGTCTTCGAATTTCCTTGTTTTAATGCACTATTTAAAATATACATAGTGTACCCCCTAATTATCCTTTAATTATTTCCTGTGGTAGGGTACACTATTACCCTGTAATATAATACCTGGTCCAATTTAAATATTATGGGTCAATATTAAGGTCTGATATTGCGCCTTGCGTTAGTTAACCATTGAAAGATGTCTTTGAATTTTTAAAGCATTTTAGAATGCTTATTTCCTCATTTTAAGCTTTTCAGAACACTTTATTTCGCATAGGCATACATAGTAAACTTTAGGGTCACTCTGTGTACCCCCTAATTGACCTATAATTATTTCCTGTGGTAGGGTACACTATAACCCTGTAATATAATAGGTAATCCAATTTTAAAATTATAGGTCAATATTAAGGTCCGATACCGTGCCGTTAGTTAACATAGAAAAGTGTCTTCGCATTTCCTTGTTTTAATGCACTATTTAAAATATACATTGTGTACCCCCTAATTGACCTATATATATTTCCTGTGGTAGGGTACACTATTACCCTGTAATATAATACCTGGTCCAATTTAAATATTATAGGTCAATATTAAGGTCCGATACCCTTCCGTTAGTTAACATAGAAAAATGTCTTTGAATTTTTAAAGCATTTTAGAAAGCTTATTTCCTCATTTTAAGCTTCTCAGAACACTTTATTTCGCATAGGCATACATAGTAAACTTTAGGGTCACTCTGTGTACCCCCTAATTGACCTTAATTATTTCCTGTGGTAGGGTACACTATAACCCTGTAATATAATACGTGGTCCAATTTAAAAATTATAGGTCAATATTAAGGTCCGATACCGTGCCGTTAGTTAACATAGAAAAGTGTCTTCGTATTTCTTTGTTTTAATGCACTATTTAAAATATACATAGTGTACCCCCTAATTGACCTATATATATTTCCTGTGGTAGGGTACACTATTACCCTGTAATATAATACCTGGTCCAATTTAAATATTATGGGTCAATATTAAGGTCTGATATCGCGCTTTGCGTTAGTTAACCATTGAAAGATGTCTTTGAATTTTTAAAGCATTTTAGAACGCTTATTTCTTCATTTTAAGCTTCTCAGAACACTCTATTTCGCATAGGCATACATAGTAAAGTTTAGGGTCACGCTGTGTACCACCTAATTGACCTATAATTATTTCCTGTGGTAAGGTACACTATTACCCTGTAATATAATACGTGGTACAATTTAAAAATTATAGATCAATATTAAGGTCCGATACCGTGCCGTTAGTTAACATAGAAAAGTGTCTTCGTATTTCCTTGTTTTAATGCAGTATTTAAAATATACATAGTGTACCCCCTAAATGACCTATAATTATTTCCTGTGGTAGGGTACACTATTACCCTGTAATATAATAGGTGGTCCAATTTAAAAATTATAGGTCAATATTAAGGTCCGATACCGTGCCGTTAGTTAACATAGAAAAATGTCTTTGAATTTTTAAAGCATTTTAGAACGCTTATTTCCTCATTTTAAGCTTCTCAGAGCACTTTATTTCGCATAGGCATACATAGTAAACTTTGGGGTCACTCTGTGTACCCCCTAATTGACCTATAATTATTTCCTGTGGTAGGGTACACTATAACCCTGTAATATAATACGTGGTCCAATTTAAAAATTATAGGTCAATATTAAGGTCCGATACCGTGCCGTTAGTTAACATAGAAAAGTGTCTTCGTATTTCCTTGTTTTAATGCACTATTGAAAATATACATAGTGTACCCCCTAATTGACTTATAATTATTTCCTGTGGTAGGGTACACTATTACCCTGTAATATAATACCTGGTACAATATAAATATTATGGGTCAATATTAAGGTCTGACATTGCGCCTTGCGTTAGTTAACCATTGAAAGATGTCTTTGAATTTTTAAAGCATTTCAGAAAGCTTATTTCTTCATTTTAAGCTTCTCAAAACATTTTATTTCGCATAGGCATACATAGTAAAATTTAGGGTGACGCTGTGTACCCCCTAAATGACCTATAATTATTTCCTGTGGTAGGGTACACTATTACCCTGTAATATAATACGTGGTCCAATTTAAAAATTATAGGTCAATATTAAGTTCCGATACCGTGCCGTTAGTTAACATAGAAAAATGTCTTTGAATTTTTAAAGCATTTTAGAACGCTTATTTCCTCATTTTAAGCTTCACAGAACACTTTATTTCGCATAGGCATACATAGTAAACTTTAGGGTCACGCTGTGTACCCCCTAATTGACCTATAATTATTTCCTGTGGTAGGGTACACTATAACCCTGTAATATAATACGTGGTCCAATTTAAAAATTATAGGTCAATATTAAGGTCCGATACCGTGCCGTTAGTTAACATAGAAAAATGTCTTCGAATTTCCTTGTTTTAATGCACTATTTAAAATATACATAGTGTACCCCCCAATTGATCTATAATTATTTCCTGTGGTAGGGTACACTATTACCCTGTAATATAATACCTGGTCCAATTTAAATATTATGGGTCAATATTAAGGTCTGATATCGCGCCTTGCGTTGGTTAACCATTGAAAGATGTCTTTGAATTTTTAAAGCATTTTAGAACGCTTATTTCCTCATTTTAAGCTTCTCAGAACACTTTATTTCGCATAGGCATACATAGTAAACTTTAGGGTCACTCTGTGTACCCCCTAAGAGACCTATAATTATTTCCCGTGGTAGGGAACAATATTACCCTGTAATATAATACGTGGTCCAATTTAAAAATTATAGGTCAATATTAAGGTCCGATACCGTACCGTTAGTTAACATAGAAAAATGTCTTTGAATTTTTAAAGCATTTTAGAACGCTTATTTCCTCATTTTAAGCTTCTCAGAACTATTTATTTCGCATAGGCATACATAGTAAACTTTAGGGTCACGCTGTGTACCCCGAAATGACCTATAATTATTTCCCGTGGTAGGGAACAATATTACCCTGTAATATAATACCTGGTCCAATTTAAATATTATGGGTCAATATTAAGGTCTGATATCGCGCCTTGCGTTGGTTAACCATTGAAAGATGTTTTTGAATTTTTAAAGCATTTTAGAACGCTTATTTCTTCATTTTAAGCTTCTCAGAACATTCTATTTCGCATAGGCATACATAGTAAACTTTAGGGACACGCTGTGTACCCCCTAATTGATATATAATTATTTCCTGTGGTAGGGTACACTATAACCCTGTAATATAATACTTGGTCCAATTTAAAAATTATAGGTCAATATTAAGGTCCGATACCGTGCCGTTAGTTAACATAGAAAAGAGTCTTCGAATTTCCTTGTTTTAATGCACTATTTAAAATATACATAGTGTACCCCCTAATTGACCTATAATTATTTCCTGTTGTAGGGTACACTATTACCCTGTAATATAATACCTGGTCCAATTTAAATATTATGGTTCCATATTAAGGTCTGATATCGCGCCTTGCGTTAGTTAACCATTGAAAGATGTCTTTGAATTTTTAAAGCATTTTAGAACGCTTATTTCTTCATTTTAAGCTTCTCAGAACACTATATTTCGCATAGGCATACATAGTAAACTTTAGGGTCACGCTGTGTACCCCCTAAGAGACCTATAATTATTTCCCGTGGTAGGGAACAATATTACCCTGTAATATATTACGTGGTCCAATTTAAAAATTATAGGTCAATATTAAGGTCCGATACCGTACCGTTAGTTAACATAGAAAAATGTCTTTGAATTTTTAAAGCATTTTAGAACGCTTATTTCCTCATTTTAAGCTTCTCAGAACACTTTATTTCGCATAGGCATACATAGTAAACTTTAGGGTCACGCTGTGTACCCCCTAAATGACCTATAATTATTTCCCGTGGTAGGGAACAATATTACCCTGTAATATAATACGTGGTCCAATTTAAAAATTATAGGTCAATATTAAGGTCCGATACCGAACCGTTAGTTAACATAGAAAAATGTCTTTGAATTTTTAAAGCATTTTAGAACGCTTATTTCCTTATTTTAAGCTTCTCAGAACACTTTATTTCGCATAGGCATTCATAGTAAACTTTAGGGTCACGCTGTGTACCCCCTAATTGACCTTTAATTATTTCCTGTGGTAGGGTACACTATAACCCTGTAATATAATACGTGGTCCAATTTAAAAATTATAGGTCAATATTAAGGTCTGATATTGCGCCTTGCGTTAGTTAACCATTGAAAGATGTCTTTGAATTTTTAAAGCATTCTAGAACGCTTATTTCTTCATTTTAAGCTTCTCAGAACACTCTATTTCGCATAGGCAAACATAGTAAACTTTAGGGTCACGCTGTGTACCCCCTAATTGACCTATAATTATTTCCTGTGGTAGGGTACACTATTACCCTGTAATATAATACGTGGTCCAATTTAAAAATTATAGGTCAATATTAAGGTCCGATACCGTGCCGTTAGTTAACATAGAAAAATGTCTTTGAATTTTTAAAGCATTTTAGAACGCTTATTTCCTTATTTTAAACTTCTCAGAACACTTTATTTCGCATAGGCATACATAGTAACCTTTAGGGTCACGCTGTGTACCCCCTAATTGACCTATAATTATTTCCTGTGGTAGAGTTCACTATCACCCTGAAATATAATACGTGGTCCAATTTAAAAATTTTAGGTCAATATTAAGGTCCGATACCGTGCCGTTAGTTAACATAGAAAAGAGTCTTCGAATTTCCTTGTTTTAATGCACTATTTAAAATATACATAGTGTACCCCCTAACTGACCTATAATTATTTCCTGTGGTAGGGTACACTATTACCCTGTAATATAATACCTGGGCCAATTTAAATATTATGGGTCAATATTAAGGTCTGATATTGCGCCTTGCGTTAGTTAACCATTGAAAGATGTCTTTGAATTTTTAAAGCATTTTAGAACGCTTATTTCTTCATTTTAAGCTTCTCAAAACACTTTATTTCGCATAGGCAAACATAGTAAACTTTAGGGTCACGCTCTGTACCCCCTAAGTGACCTATAATTATTTCCCGTGGTAGGGAACAATATTACCCTGTAATATAATACGTGGTCCAATTTAAAAATTATAGGTCAATATTAAGGTCCGATACCGTGCCGTTAGTTAACATAGAAAAATGTCTTTGAATTTTTAAAGCATTTTAGAACGCTTATTTCTTCATTTTAAGCTTCTCAGAACACTTTATTTCGCATAGGCATACATAGTAACCTTTAGGGTCACGCTGTGTACCCCCTAATTGACCTATAATTATTTCCTGTGGTAGAGTACACTATAACCCTGAAATATAATACGTGGTCAAATTTAAAAATTATAGGTCAATATTAAGGTCCGATACCGTGCCGTTAGTTAACATAGAAAAGTGTCTTCGAATTTCCTTGTTTTAATGCACTATTTAAAATATACATAGTGTAACCCCTAATTGACCTATAATTATTTCCTGTGGTAGGGTACACTATTACCCTGTAATATAATACCTGGTCCAATTTAAATATTATGGGTCAATATTAAGGTCTGATATTGCGCCTTGCGTTAGTTAACCATTTAAAGATGTCTTTGAATTTTTAAAGCATTTTAGAACGCTTATTTCTTCATTTTAAGCTTCTCAGAACACTTTATTTCGCATAGGCATACATAGTAAACTTTAGGGTCACGCTGTGTTCCCCCTAATTGACATATAATTATTTCCTGTGGTAGGGTACACTATAACCCTGTAATATAATACGTGGTCCAATTTAAAAATTATAGGTCAATATTAAGGTCCGATACCGTGACGTTAGTTAACACAGAAAAGTGTCTTCGAATTTCCTTGTTTTTATGCACTATTTAAAATATACATAGTGGGCTCCCTTATTGACCTATAATTATTTCCTGTGGTAGGGTACACTATTACCCTGTAATATAATACCTAGGCCAATTTAAATATTATGGGTCAATATTAAGGTCTGATATTGCGCCTTGCGTTAGTTAACCATTGAAAGATGTCTTTGAATTTTTAAAGCATTTTAGAACGCTTATTTCTTCATTTTAAGCTTCTCAGAACACTTTATTTCGCATAGGCATACATAGTAAACTTTAGGGTCACGCTGTGTACCCCCTAAGTGACCTATAATTATTTCCCGTGGTAGGGAACAATATTACCCTGTAATATATTACGTGGACCAATTTAAAAATTATAGGTCAATATTAAGGTCCGATACCGTACCGTTAGTTAACATAGAAAAATGTCTTTGAATTTTAAAAGCTTTTTAGAACGCTTAATTCCTCATTTTAAGCTTCTCAGAACACTTTATTTTGCATAGGAATACATAGTAAACTTTAGGGTCACGCTGTGTACCCCCTATTTGACCTATAATTATTTCCCGCGGTAGGGTACACTATTACCCTGTAATATAATACCTGGTCCAATTTAAATATTATGGGTCAATATTAAGGTCTGATATCGCGCCTTGCGTTGGTTAACCATTGAAAGATGTCTTTGAATTTTTAAAGCATTTTAGAACGCTTATTTCTTCATTTTAATCTTCTCAGAACACTCTATTTCGCATAGGCATACATAGTAAACTTTAGGGTCACTCTGTGTACCCCCTAATTGACCTATAATTATTTCCTGTGGTAGGGTACACTATTACCCTGTAATATAATACGTGGTCCAATTTAAAACTTATAGGTCAATATTAAGGTCCGATACCGTGTCGTTAGTTAACATAGAAAAATGTCTTTGATTTTTTAAAGCATTTTAGAACGCTTATTTCCTCATTTTAAGCTTCTCAGAACACTTTATTTCGCATAGGCATACATAGTAAACTTTAGGGTCACTCTGTGTTCCCCCTAATTGACCTATAATTATTTCCTGTTTTAGGGTACACTATAACCCTGTAATATAATACGTGGTCCAATTTAAAAATTATAGGTCAATATTAAGGTCCGATACCGTGCCGTTAGTTAACATAGAAAAGTGTTTTCGTATTTCCTTGTTTTAATGCACTATTTAAAATATACATAGTGTACCCCCAAATTGACCTATAATTATTTCCTGTGGTAGGGTACACTATTACCCTGTAATATAATACCTGGTCCAATTTAAATATTATGGGTTAATATTAAGGTCTGATATTGCGCTTTGCGTTAGTTAACCATTGAAAGATGTCTTTGAATTTTTAAAGCATTTTAGAACGCTTATTTCTTCATTTTAAGCATCTCAGAACACTCTATTTCGCATAGGAATACATAGTAAAATTTAGTGTCACGCTGTGTACCCCCTAAATGACCTATAATTATTTCCAGTGGTAGGGTACACTATTACCCTGTAATATAATACGTGGTCCAATTTAAAAATTATAGGTCAATATTAAGGTCCGATACCGTGCCGTTAGTTAACATAGAAAAGTGTCTTCGTATTTCCTTGTTTTAATGCACTATTTAAAATATACATAGTGTACCCCCTAATTGACCTATAATTATTTCCAGTGGTAGGGTACACTATAACCCTGTAATATAATACGTGGTCCAATTTAAAAATTATAGGTCAATATTAAGGTCCGATACCGTGCCGTTAGTTAACACAGAAAAGTGTCTTCGAATTTCCTTGTTTTTATGCACTATTTAAAATATACATAGTGGGCTCCCTTTTTGACCTATAATTATTTCCCGTGGTAGGGAACAATATTACCCTGTAATATATTACGTGGTCCAATTTAAAAATTATAGGTCAATATTAAGGTCCGATAACGTACCGTTAGTTAACATAGAAAAATGTCTTTGAATTTTTAAAGCATTTTAGAACGCTTATTTCCTCATTTTAAGCTTCTCAGAAAACTTTATTTTGCATAGGAATACATAGTAAACTTTAGGGTCACGCTGTGTACCCCTTATTTGACCTATAATTATTTCCTGCGGTAGGGTACACTATTACCCTGTAATATAATATCTGGTCCAATTTAAATATTATGGGTCAATATTAAGGTCTGATATCGCGCCTTGCGTTGGTTAACCATTGAAAGATGTCTTTGAATTTTTAAAGCATTTTAGAACGCTTATTTCTTCATTTTAAGCTTCTCAAAACATTTTATTTCGCACAGGCATACATAGTAAAATTTAGGGTGACGCTGTGTACCCCCTAAATGACCTATAATTATTTCCTGTGGTAGGGTACACTATTACCCTGTAATATAATACGTGGTCCAATTTAAAACTTATAGGTCAATATTAAGGTCCGATGCCGTGCCGTTAGTTAACATAGAAAAATGTCTTTGAATTTTTAAAGCATTTTAGAACGCTTATTTCCTCATTTTAAGCTTCTCAGAACACTTTATTTCGCATAGGCATACATAGTAAACTTAAGGGTCACTCTGTGTTCCCCCTAATTGACCTATAATTATTTCATGTGGTAGGATACACTATAACTCTGTAATATAATACGTTTTCCAATTTAAAAATTATAGGTCAATATTAAGGTCCGATACCGTGCCGTTAGTTAACATAGAAAGTGTCTTCGTATTTCCTTGTTTTAATGCACTATTTAAAATATACATAGTGTACCCCCTAATTGAAATATAATTATTTCCTGTGATAGGGTACACTATTACCCTGTAATATAATACCTGGTCCAATTTAAATATTATGGGTCAATATTAAGGTCTGATATTGCGCCTTGCGTTAGTTAACCATTGAAAGATGTCTTTGAATTTTTAAAGCATTTTAGAACGCTTATTTCTTCATTTTAAGCTTCTCAGAACACTCTATTTCGCATAGGCATACATAGTAAACTTTAGGGTCACGCTGTGTACCCCCTAATTGACCTATAATTATTTCCAGTGGTAGGGTACACTATTACCCTGTAATATAATACGTGGTCCAATTTAAAAATTATAGGTCAATATTAAGGTCCGATACCGTGCCGTTAGTTAACATAGAAAAGTGTCTTCGTATTTCCTTGTTTTAATGCACTATTTAAAATATACATAGTGTACCCCCTAATTGACCTATAATTATTTCCTGTGGTAGGGTACACTATTACCCTGTAATATAATACCTGGTCCAATTTAAATATTATGGGTCAATATTAAGGTCTGATATTGCGCCTTGCGTTAGTTAACCATTGAATGATGTCTTTGAAGTTTTAAAGCATTTTAGAACGCTTATTTCTTCATTTTAAGCTTCTCAGAACACTTTATTTCGCATAGGCATACATAGTAAACTTTAGGGTCACGCTGTGTACCCCCAACTTGACCTATAATTATTTCCTGTGGTAGGGTACACTATAACCCTGTAATATAATACGTGGTCCAATTTAAAAATTATAGGTCAATATTAAGGTCCGATACCGTGCCGTTAGTTAACATAGAAAAGTGTCTTCGTATTTCCTTGTTTTAATGCACTATTTAAAATATACATAGTGTACCCCCTAATTGACCTATAATTATTTCCTGTGGTAGGGTACACTATTACCCTGTAATATAATACCTGGTTCAATTTAAATATTATGGGTCCATATTAAGGTCTGATATCGCGCTCTGCGTTATTTAACCATTGAAAGAAGTCTTTGAATTTTTAAAGCATTTTAGAACGCTTATTTCTTCATTTTAAGCTTCTCAGAACACTCTATTTCGCATAGGCATACATAGTAAACTTTAGGGTCACGCTGTGTAAAGCACTGACGTGTAGTAGTAGGGCAGTGAAGAGTTCTATATTTTGATCCACCGCAACGGGGTAAAAAAGCCACGCACGTGTCGCAGTAGGGCCGTGGAGTGTCCGCCATCTTTCGCCACTGATTAGAGCGGAAGCCGAACTGTGGAGTAAAGGCACTGGCGTGACGTAGTCGGGCAGTGTAGAGAACGCCATTTTGGGCCACTGCAACGCGGAACTTTAGCAGCGCACGTGCCGCTGAAGGGCCATGGAGTGTCCGACATCTTTTTCCATTAGTTAGAGTGGAAGCCGAACTGAGGAGAAAAGGCACAGGCGTGCAGTAGTAGGGCAGTGTAGTATCTTGTCATTTTGGCCACCACTACGCAGCACTACAGCCGCGGACGTGCCGCAGTAGGGCTATAGACTGTCCGCCATCTTTAGCCACTGATTTAAGCGGAAGCCCTACTGAGGAGTAAAGGAACAGGCGTGTCGTAGTAGGGCAGTGTAGAGTCCGATATTTTGGGGCAACGCAACGCGACACTACAGCCGCGCGCTTGCCGCAGTAGGGCCATGGAGGGTCCGCCATATTTGGCCTCTGATTTAAGCGGAAGCGCAACTGAGAACTTAAGTCTTTGGTAGAGTCTAGTAGGGCAGTGTAGTGTCCACCATTTCGGGCCACCGCAACGCGGCACAACAGCCTATTACGTGCCGCAGTAGGGCCGTGGAGTGTTCTCCATTTTTGGCCACTGATTAGAGCGGAAGCCGAACTGAGGAGTAAAGGCACTGGCGTGTCGTAGTCGGACAGTGTTGCGTCCGACATGTTGGGGCACTGCAACGCGGCACTTCAGCAGCGCACGTGCCGCTGAAGGGCCATGGAGTGTCCGACATCTTTTTCCACTATTTAGAGCGGAAGCCGAACTGAGGAGAAAAGGCACTGGCGTGTAGTAGTTGGGCAGTGCAGTGTTCGCCCTTTTGGGCCATCGCAACACGGCACTACAGCCGTGCACGCGCCGAAGTAGGGCTATGGACTGTCCGCCATTTTTGGCCACTAATTAGAGTGGAAGCCGAACTGAAGAGTAAAGGCACAGGCGTGTAGTAGTAGGACAGTGTATAGTCCGATATTTTGGGCCACCGCAACGCGGCACTACAGCCGTGCACGTGCCGAAGTAGGGCCGGGGAGTGTTCGCCATCTTTGGCCACGGATTAGAGCGGAAGCTCAACTGAGGAGAAAAAGCACAGGCGTTTCGTTGTAGGGCAGTGTAGAGTCCATTATTTTGGGGCACCGCAACGCGACACTACAGTCGCGGACGAGCTGCTGTAGGGCTATGGAGTGTCCGCCATCGTTGGCCACTGATTAGAGCGGAAGCTCATCTGAGGGGTAAAGCCACAGGCGTGTCGTTGTAGGGCAGTGTAGAGTCCGCCATTTAGGGGCACCGCAACGTGGCACTACAGCTGCAGACGTGCCGCAGTAGGGCTATAGACTGTCCGCCATCTTTAGCCACTGATTTAAGCGGAAGCCCTACTGAGGAGTAAAGGAACAGGCGTGTCGTAGTAGGGCAGTGTAGAGTCCGATATTTTGGGGCAACGCAACGCGACACTACAGCCGCGCGCTTGCCGCAGTAGGGCCATGGAGGGTCCGCCATATTTGGCCTCTGATTTAAGCGGAAGCGCAACTGAGAACTTAAGTCTTTGGTAGAGTCTAGTAGGGCAGTGTAGTGTCCGCCATTTCGGGCCACCGCAACGCGGCACAACAGCCTATTACGTGCCGCAGTAGGGCCGTGGAGTGTCCTCCATTTTTGGCCACTGATTAGAGCGGAAGCCGAACTGAGGAGTAAAGGCACTGGCGTGTCGTAGTCGGACAGTGTTGCGTCCGACATGTTGGGCCACTGCAACGCGGCACTTCAGCCGTGCAAGTGCCGCATTAAGGCCGGGGAGTGTTCGCCATCTTTGGTCCCGGATAAGAGCGGAAGCCCTGATGAGGAATAAAGGCACTGGCGTGTCGTAGTAGGGCAGTGTAGAGTCCGCCATTTTGGGGCAACGCAACGCGACACTACAGCCTCGGACGTGCCGCAGTAGGGCTATAGACTGTCCGCCATCTTTGGCCATTAATTAGAGCGGAAGCCGAACTGAGGAGTAAAGGCACTGACGTGTAGTAGTAGGGCAGTGAAGAGTCCTATATTTTGTTCCACCGGAACGGGGCAATAAAGCCACGCACGTGTCGCAGTAGGGCCGTGGAGTGTTCGCCATCTTTGGCCACTGATTAGAGCGTAAGCCGAACTGTGGAGTAAAAGCACTGGCGTGTCGTAGTCGGGCAGAGTGGAGTACGCCATTTTAGGCCTCTACAACGCGGCACTTTAGCAGCGCACGTGCCGCTGAAGGGCCATGGAGTGTCCGACATCTTTTTCCATTAGTTAGAGTGGAAGCAGAACTGAGGAGAAAAGGCACTGGCGTGTAGTAGTAGGGCAGTGTAGTATCCAGTCATTTTGGCCACCACTACGCAGCACTACAGCCGCGGACGTGCCGCAGTAGGACTATAGACTGTCCGCCATCTTTAGCCACTGATTTAAGCGGAAGCCCTACTGAGGAGTAAAGGCACAGGCGTGTCGTAGTAGGGCAGTGTAGAGTCCGATATTTTGGTGCAACGCAACGCGACACTACAGCTGCGCGCTTGCCGCAATAGGGCCATGGATGGTCCGCCATATTTGGCCTCTGATTTAAGCGGAAGCGCAACTGAGAACTTAAGTCTTTGGTAGAGTCTAGTAGGGCAGTGTGGTGTCCGCCATTTCGGGCCACCGCAACGCGGCACAACAGCCTATTACGTGCCGCAGTAGGGCCATGGAGTGTCCGCCATTTTTGGCCACTGATTAGAGCGGAAGCCGAACTGAGGAGTAAAGGCACTGGCGTGTCGTAGTCGGACAGTGTTGCGTCCGACATGTTGGGCCACTGCAACGCGGCACTTCAGCGCACGTGCCGCCGAAGGGCCATGGAGTGTCCGACAACTTTTTCCACTATTTAGAGCGGAAGCAGAACTGAGAAGAAAAGGCACTGTCGTGTAGTAGTAGGGCAGTGTAGAGTCCGATATTTTGGGCCATCGCAACACGGCACTACTGCCGTGCACGTGCCGAATTAGGGCCGGGGAGTGTTCATCATCTTTGGACACGGATTAGAGCGGAAGCCCAACTGAGGAGTAAAGCCACAGGCGTGTCGTAGTCGGGCAGTGTTGCGTCCGACATGTTGGGCAGCAGCAACGCGGCACTACAGCTTACACGTGCCGCTGAAGGGCCATGGAGTGTCCGCCATCTTTTTCCATTAGTTAGATTGGAAGCCGAACTGAGGAGAAAAGGCACTGGCGTGTAGTAGTAGGGCAGTGTAGTATCCTGCCATTTTGGCCACCACTGCTCAGCACTACAGCCGCGGACGTGCCGCAGTAGGGCTATAGACTGTCCGCCATCTTTAGCCACTGATTTAAGCGGATGCCCAACTGAGGAGTAAAGGAACAGGCGTGTCGCAGTAGGGCAGTGTAGAGTCCGCTATTTTGGGGCACCGCAACACGGCACAACAGCCGCGGACGTGCCGCAGTAGGACTATGGAGTGTCCACCATCTTTGGCCACTGATTAGAGCGGAAGCTCATCTGAGGAGTAAAGCCACTGGCGTGTCGTAGTAGGGCAGAGTAGAGTCCTCCATTTAGGGGCACCGCAACGCGGCACTACAGCCGCAGACGTGCCGCAGTAGGGCCACGGAGGGTCCGCCATATTAGGCCACTGATTTAAGCGGAAGCGCAACAGAGAACTTTAGTCTTTGGTAGAGTCTAGTAGGGCAGTGTAGAGTCCGACATTTTGGGGCACCGCATCGCGGCACTACAGCCGCGAACGTGCTGCAGTAGGGCCATGGAGGGTCCGCCATATTTGGCCACTGATTTAAGCGAAAGCGCAACTGAGGAGTAAAGGAACAGGCGTGTCGTAGTAGGGCAGTGAAGTGTCCGCCATTTTGGGGCACCGCAACGCGGCACTACAGCCGCGGACGTGCCGCAGAAGGTCTATAGACTATTCGCCATCTTTGGCCACTGATTTGAGCGGAAGTCGATTTAAGGAGTAAAGGCACTAACGTGTCGTCTTAGGGCAGTGTAGAGTCCGATATTTTGGGGCAACACTACGTGGCACTTCAGCAGCGCACGTGCCGCTGAAGGGCCATGGAGTGTCCGCCATCTTTGGCCACTGATTAGAGCGGAAGCCGAACTGTGGAGTAAAGGCACTGGCGTGTCGTAGTCGGGCTGTGTGAAGTACGCCATTTTGGGCCACTGCAACGCGGCACTTTAGCAGCGCACGTGCCGCTGAAGGGCCATGGAGTGTCCGACATCTTTTTCCATTAGTTAGAGTGGAAGCAGAACTGAGGAGAAAAGGCACTGGCGTGTAGTAGTATGGCAGTGTAGTATCCTGTCATTTTGGCCACCACTACGCAGCACTACAGCCGCGCGCTTGCCGCAGTAGGGTCAAGAAGGGGCCGCCATATTTGGGAGCTGATTAAAGCGGAAGCGCAATTGAGAACTTAAGTCTTTGGTAGAGTCTAGAAGGGCAGTGCAGTGTCCGCCCTTTTGGGCCACCGCAACGCGGCACTACAGCCACGCACGTGCAGCAGTAGGGCCGTGGAGTGTCCGCCATTTTTGACCATTGATTCGAGCGGAAGCCGAACTGAGGAGTAAAGGCACTGGCGTGTCGTAGTCGGACAGTGTTGCGTCCGACATGTTGGGCCACTGCAACGCTGCACTTCAGCAGCGCACGTGCCGCTAAAGGGCCATGGAGTGTCCGACATCTTTTTCCACTATTTAGAGCGGAAGCCGAACTGAGGAGAAAAGGCACTGGCGTGTAGTAGTAGGACAGTGCTGTGTCCGCCCTTTTGGGCCATCGCAACACGGCACTACAGCCGTGCACGCGCCGAAGTAGGGCTATGGACTGTCCGCCATTTTTTGCCACTAATTAGAGTGGAAGCCGAACTGAAGAGTAAAGGCACAGGCGTGTAGTAGTAGGACAGTGTATAGTCCGATATTTTGGGCCACCGGAACGCGGCACTACAGCCGTGCACGTGCCGAAATAGGGCCGGGGAGTGTTCGCCATCTTTGGCCACGGTTTAGAGCGGAAGCTCAACTGAGGAGAAAAAGCACAGGCGTTTCGTTGTAGGGCAGTGTAGAGTCCATTATTTTGGGGCACCGCAACGCGACACTACAGTCGCGGACGAGCTGCTGTAGGGCTATGGAATGTCCGCCATCTTTGGCCACTGATTAGAGCGGAAGCTCATCTGAGGAGTAAAGCCACAGGCGTGTCGTTGTAGGGCAGTGTAGAGTCCGCCATTTAGGGGCACCGCAACGTGGCACTACAGCCGCAGACGTGCCGCAGTAGGGCTATAGACTGTCCGCCTTCTTTAGCCATTGATTTAAGCGGAAGCCCTACTGAGGAGTAAAGGAACAGGCGTGTCGTAGTAGGGCAGTGTAGAGTCCGATATTTTGGGGCAACGCAACGCGACACTACAGCCGCGCGCTTGCCGCAGTAGGGCCATGGAGGGTCCGCCATATTTGGCCTCTGATTTAAGCGGAAGCGCAACTGAGAACTTAAGTCTTTGGTAGAGTCTAGTAGGGCAGTGTAGTGTCCGCCATTTCGGGCCACCGCAACGCGGCACAACAGCGTATTACGTGCCGCAGTAGGGCCGTGGAGTGTCCTCCATTTTTGGCCACTGATTAGAGCGGAAGCCGAACTGAGGAGTAAAGGCACTGGCGTGTCGTAGTCGGACAGTGTTGCGTCCGACATGTTGGGCCACTGCAACGCGGCACTTCAGCCGTGCAAGTGCCGCATTAGGGCCGGGGAGTGTTCGCCATCTTTGGTCCCGGATAAGAGCGGAAGCCCTGATGAGGAGTAAAGGCACTGGCGTGTCGTAGTAGGGCAGTGTAGAGTCCTCCATTTTGGGGCAACGCAACGCGACACTACAGCCTCGGACGTGCCGCAGTAGGGCTATAGACTGTCCGCCATCTTTGGCCATTAATTAGAGCGGAAGCCGAACTGAGGAGTAAAGGCACTGACGTGTAGTAGTAGGGCAGTGAAGAGTCCTATATTTTGTTCCACCGGAACGGGGCAATAAAGCCACGCACGTGTCGCAGTAGGGCCGTGGAGTGTTCGCCATCTTTGGCCACTGATTAGAGCGTAAGCCGAACTGTGGAGTAAAGGCACTGGCGTGTCGTAGTCGGGCAGAGTGGAGTACGCCATTTTGGGCCACTACAACGCGGCACTTTAGCAGCGCACGTGCCGCTGAAGGGCCATGGAGTGTCCGACATATTTTTCCATTAGTTAGAGTGGAAGCAGAACTGAGGAGAAAAGGCACTGGCGTGTAGTAGTAGGGCAGTGTAGTATCCAGTCATTTTGGCCACCACTACGCAGCACTACAGCCGCGGACGTGCCGCAGTAGGGCTATAGACTGTCCGCCATCTTTAGCCACTGATTTAAGCGGAAGCCCTACTGAGGAGTAAAGGAACAGGCGTGTCGTAGTAGGGCAGTGTAGAATCCGATATTTTGGGCCATCGCAACACGGCACTACTGCCGTGCACGTGCCGCATTAGGGCCGGGGAGTGTTCATCATCTTTGGACACGGATTAGAGCGGAAGCCCAACTGAGGAGTATAGCCACAGGCGTGTCGTAGTCGGGCAGTGTTACGTCCGACATGTTGGGCCGCAGCAACGTGGCACTACAGCTTACACGTGCCGCTGAAGGGCCATGGAATTTCCGCCATCTTTTTCCATTAGTTAGATTGGAAGCCGAACTGAGGAGAAAAGGCACTGGCGTGTAGTAGTAGGGCAGTGTAGTATCCTGAAATTTTGGCCGCCACTGCTCAGCACTACAGACGCGGACGTGCCGCAGTAGGGCTATAGACTGTCCGCCATCTTTAGCCACTGATTTAAGCGGATGCCCAACTGAGGAGTAAAGGAACAGGCGTGTCGCAGTAGGACAGTGTAGAGTCCGCTATTTTGGGGCACCGCAACACGGCACTACAGCCGCGGACGTGCCGCAGTAGGACTATGGAGTGTCCACCATCTTTGGCCACTGATTAGAGCGGAAGCTCATCTGAGGAGTAAAGCCACTGGCGTGTCGTAGTCGGGCAGTGTTGCGTCCGACATGTTGGGCCGCAGCAACGCGGCACTACAGCCGTGCAAGTGCCGCATTAGGGCCGGGGAGTGTTCGCCATCTTTGGTCCCGGATAAGAGCGGAAGCCCTGCTGAGGAGTAAGGGCACTGGCGTGTCGTAGTAGGGCAGTGTAGAGTCCGCCATTTTGGGGCAACGCAACGGGGCAATAAAGCCACGCACGTGTCGCAGTAGGGCCGTGGAGTGTCCGCCATCTTTGGCCACTGATTAGAGCGGAAGCCGAACTGTGGAGTAAAGGCACTGGCGTGTCGTAGTCGGGCAGTGTAGAGTACGCCATTTTGGACCACTGCAACGCGACACTTTAGCAGCGCACGTGCCGCTGAAGGGCCATGGAGTGCCCGACATCTTTTTCCATTAGTTAGAGTGGAAGCAGAACTGAGGAGAAAATGCACTGGCGTGTAGTAGTAGGGCAGTGTAGTATCCTGTCATTTTGGCCACAGCTACGCAGCACTACAGCCGCGGACGTGCCGCAGTAGGGCTATAGACTGTCCGCCATCTTTAGCCACTGATTTAAGCGGAAGCCCTACTGAGGAGTAAAGGAAATGGCGTGTCGTAGTAGGGCAGTGTAGAGTCCGATATTTTGGGGCAACGCAACGCGACACTACAGCCGCGCGCTTGCCGCAGTAGGGCCATGGAGGGTCCGCCATATTTGGCCTCTGATTTAAGCGGAAGCGCAACTGAGAACTTAAGTCTTTGGTAGAGTCTAGTAGGGCAGTGTAGAGTCCGACATTTTGGGGCACCGCATCGCGGCACTACAGCCGCGGACGTGCTGCAGTAGGGCCATGGAGGGTCCGCCATATTTGGCCACTGATTTAAGCGAAAGCCCAACTGAGGAGTAAAGGAACAGGCGTGTCGTAGTAGGGCAGTGAAGTGTCCGCCATTTTGGGGCACCGCAACGCGGCACTACAGCCGCGGACGTGCCGCAGAAGGTCTATAGACTATTCGCCATCTTTGGCCACTGATTTGAGCGGAAGTCGATTTAAGGAGTAAAGGCACTAACGTGTCGTCTTAGGGCAGTGTAGAGTCCGATATTTTGGGGCAACACTACGTGGCACTTCAGCAGCGCACGTGCCGCTGAAGGGCCATGGAGTGTCCGCCATCTTTGGCCACTGATTAGAGCGGAAGCCGAACTGTGGAGTAAAGGCACTGGCGTGTCGTAGTCGGGCAGTGTGGAGTACGCCATTTTGGGCCACTGCAACGCGGCACCTTAGCAGCGCACGTGCCGCTGAAGGGCCATGGAGTGTCCGACATCTTTTTCCATTAGTTAGAGTGGAAGCAGAACTGAGGAGAAAAGGCACTGGCGTGTAGTAGTAGGGCAGTGCTGTGTCCGCCCTTTTGGGCCATCGCAACACGGCACTACAGCCACGCACGTGCAGCAGTAGGGCCGTGGAGTGTCCGCCATTTTTGACCATTGATTCGAGCGGAAGCCGAACTGAGGAGTAAAGGCACTGGCGTGTCGTAGTCGGACAGTGTTGCGTCCGACATGTTGGGCCACTGCAACGCGGCACTTCAGCAGCGCACGTGCCGCTGAAGGGCCATGGAGTGTCCGACATCTTTTTCCACTATTTAGAGCGGAAGCCGAACTGAGGAGAAAAGGCACTGGCGTGTAGTAGTAGGGCAGTGCTGTGTCCGCCCTTTTGGGCCATCGCAACACGGCACTACAGCCGTGCACGCGCCGAAGTAGGGCTATGGACTGTCCGCCATTTTTTGCCACTAATTAGAGTGGAAGCCGAACTGAAGAGTAAAGGCACAGGCGTGTAGTAGTAGGACAGTGTATAGTCCGATATTTTGGGCCACCGCAACGCGGCACTACAGCCGTGCACGTGCCGAAATAGGGCCGGGGAGTGTTCGCCATCTTTGGCCACGGATTAGAGCGGAAGCTCAACTGAGGAGAAAAAGCACAGGCGTTTCGTTGTAGGGCAGTGTAGAGTCCATTATTTTGGGGCACCGCAACGCGACACTACAGTCGCGGACGAGCTGCTGTAGGGCTATGGAGTGCCCGCCATCTTTGGCCACTGATTAGAGCGGAAGCTCATCTGAGGGGTAAAGCAACAGGCGTGTCGTTGTAGGGCAGTGTAGAGTCCGCCATTTAGGGGCACCGCAACGTGGCACTACAGCCGCAGACGTGCCGCAGTAGGGCTATAGACTGTCCGCCATCTTTAGCCACTGATTTAAGCAGAAGCCCTACTGAGGAGTAAAGGAACAGGCGTGTCGTAGTAGGGCAGTGTAGAGTCCGATATTTTGGGGCAACGCAACGCGACACTACAGCCGCGCGCTTGCCGCAGTAGGGCCATGGAGGGTCCGCCATATTTGGCCTCTGATTTAAGCGGAAGCGCAACTGAGAACTTAAGTCTTTGGTAGAGTCTAGTAGGGCAGTGTAGTGTCCGCCATTTCGGGCCACCGCAACGCGGCACAACAGCCTATTACGTGCCGCAGTAGGGCCGTGGAGTGTCCTCCATTTTTGGCCACTGATTAGAGCGGAAGCCGAACTGAGGAGTAAAGGCACTGGAGCGTGTCGTAGTCGGACAGTGTTGCGTCCGACATGTTGGGCCACTGCAACGCGGCACTTCAGCCGTGCAAGTGCCGCATTAGGGCCGGGGAGTGTTCGCCATCTTTGGTCCCGGATAAGAGCGGAAGCCCTGATGAGGAGTAAAGGCACTGGCGTGTCGTAGTAGGGCAGTGTAGTGTCCTCCATTTTGGGGCAACGCAACGCGACACTACAGCCTCGGACGTGCCGCAGTAGGGCTATAGACTGTCCGCCATCTTTGGCCATTAATTAGAGCGGAAGCCGAACTGAGGAGTAAAGGCACTGACGTGTAGTAGTAGGGCAGTAAAGAGTCCTATATTTTGTTCCACCGGAACGGGGCAATAAAGCCACGCATGTGTCGCAGTAGGGCCGTGGAGTGTTCGCCATCTTTGGCCACTGATTAGAGCGTAAGCCGAACTGTGGAGTAAAGGCACTGGCGTGTCGTAGTCGGGCAGAGTGGAGTACGCCATTTTGGGCCACTACAACGCGGCACTTTAGCAGCGCACGTGCCGCTGAAGGGCCATGGAGTGTCCGACATATTTTTCCATTAGTTAGAGTGGAAGCAGAACTGAGGAGAAAAGGCACTGGCGTGTAGTAGTAGGGCAGTGTAGTATCCAGTCATTTTGGCCACCACTACGCAGTACTACAGACGCGGACGTGCCGCAGTAGGGCTATAGACTGTCCGCCATCTTTAGCCACTGATTTAAGCGGAAGCCCTACTGAGGAGTAAAGGAACAGGCGTGTCGTAGTAGGGCAGTGTAGAGTCCGATATTTTGGGCCATCGCAACACGGCACTACTGCCGTGCACGTGCCGCATTAGGGCCGGGGAGTGTTCATCATCTTTGGACACGGATTAGAGCGGAAGCCCACTTGAGGAGTAAAGCCACCGGCGTGTCGTAGTCGGGCAGTGTTGCGTCCGACATGTTGGGCCGCAGCAACGCGGCACTACAGCTTACACGTGCCGCTGAAGGGCCATGGAATTTCCGCCATCTTTTTCCATTAGTTAGATTGGAAGCCGAACTGAGGAGAAAAGGCACTGGCGTGTAGTAGTAGGGCAGTGTAGTATCCTACCATTTTGGCCACCACTGCTCAGCACTACAGCCGCGGTCGTGCCGCAGTAGGGCTATAGACTGTCCGCCATCTTTAGCCACTGATTTAAGCGGATGCCCAACTGAGGAGTAAAGGAACAGGCGTGTCGCAGTAGGGCAGTGTAGAGTCCGCTATTTTGGGGCACCGCAACACGGCACTACAGCCGCGGACGTGCCGCAGTAGGACTATGGAGTGTCCACCATCTTTGACCACTGATTAGAGCGGAAGCTCTTCTGAGGAGTAAAGCCACTGGCGTGTCGTAGTCGGGCAGTGTTGCGTCCGACATGTTGGGCCGCAGCAACGTGGCACTACAGCCGTGCAAGTGCCGCATTAGGGCCGGGGAGTGTTCGCCATCTTTGGTCCCGGATAAGAGCGGAAGCCCTGCTGAGGAGTAAGGGCACTGGCGTGTCGTAGTAGGGCAGTGTAGAGTCCGCCATTTTGGGGCAACGCAACGGGGCAATAAAGCCACGCACGTGTCGCAGTAGGGCCGTGGAGTGTCCGCCATCTTTGGCCACTGATTAGAGCGGAAGCCGAACTGTGGAGTAAAGGCACTGGCGTGTCGTAGTCGGGCAGTGTAGAGTACGCCATTTTGGACCACTGCAACGCGACACTTTAGCAGCGCACGTGCCGTTGAAGGGCTATGGAGTGCCCGACATCTTTTTCCATTAGTTAGAGTGGAAGCAGAACTGAGGAGAAAATGCACTGCCGTGTAGTAGTAGGGCAGTGTAGTATCCTGTCATTTTGGCCACAGCTACGCAGCACTACAGCCGCGGACGTGCCGCAGTAGGGCTATAGACTGTCCGCCATCTTTAGCCACTGATTTAAGCGGAAGCCCTACTGAGGAGTAAAGGAAATGGCGTGTCGTAGTAGGGCAGTGTAGAGTCCGATATTTTGGGGCAACGCAACGCGACACTACAGCCGCGCGCTTGCCGCAGTAGGGCCATGGAGGGTCCGCCATATTTGGCCTCTGATTTAAGCGGAAGCGCAACTGAGAACTTAAGATTTGGTAGAGTCTAGTAGGGCAGTGTAGTGTCCGCCATTTCGGGCCACCGCAACGCGGCACAACAGCCTATTACGTGCCGCAGTAGGGCCGTGGAGTGTCCGCCATTTTTGGCCACTGATTAGAGCGGAAGCCGAACTGAGGAGTAAAGGCACTGGCGTGTCGTAGTCGGACAGTGTTGCGTCCGACATGTTTGGCCACTGCAACGCGGCACTTCAGCAGCGCACGTCCGCCGAAGGGCCATGGAGTGTCCGACATCTTTTTCCACTATTTAGAGCGGAAGCAGATCTGAGGAGAAAAGGCACTGGCGTGTAGTAGTAGGGCAGTGTAGAGTCCGATATTTTGGGATATCGCAACACGGCACTACTGCCGTGCACGTGCCGCATTATGGCCGGGGAGTGTTCGCCATCTTTGGACACGGATTAGAGCGGAAGCCCAACTGAGGAGTAAAGCCACAGGCGTGTCGTAGTCGGGCAGTGTTGCGTCCGACATGTTAGGCCGCGCTACGCGGCGCTACAGCTTACACGTGCCGCTGAAGGGCCATGGAGTGTCCGCCATCTTTTTCCATTAGTTAGATTGGAAGCCGAACTGAGGAGAAAAGGCACTGGCGTGTAGTAGTAGGGCAGTGTAGTATCCTGCCATTTTGGCCACCACTGCTCAGCACTACAGCTGTGGACGTGCCGCAGTAGGGCTATAGACTGTCCGCCATCTTTGGCCATTAATTAGAGCGGAAGCCGAACTGAGGAGTAAAGGCACTGACGTGTAGTAGTAGGGCAGTGTAGAGTCCGATATTTTGGGGCAACGCAACGCGGCAGTAAAGCCGCGCACGTGCCGAAGAAGGGCCACGGAGGGTCCGCCATATTTGACCACAGATTAAAGCGGAAGCGCAACTGAGAACATGTCTTTGGTAGAGTCTAGCAGGACAGTGTTGTGTCCGCCATTTTGGGCCACCGCAACGCTGCCCTACAGCCACGCACGTGCCACAGTTGGGCCGTGGAGTATCCGCCATCTTTGGCCACGGATTGTAGTGGAAGCTTAACTGAGGAGTAAAGGCACTCGCGTGTCACAGTAAGGCAGTGTAGAGTCCGCCATTTTTGGGCACTGCAACGCGACACTACAGTCGCGGACGTGCCGCAGTAGGGCTATAGACTGTCCGCCATCTTTAGCCACTGATTAGAGCATAAGCCGAACTGAGGAGTAAAGGCACGGGCGTATCGTAGTCGGGCAGTGTAGCGTCCGACTTGTTGGGCCACTGCAACGCGGCACTACAGCCGTGCACGTGCCGCAGTAGGTCCGGGGAGCGTTCGCCATCTTTGGAAACTGATTTGAGCTGAATCCCAACTGAGCAGTAAAGGCACTGGCATGTCGTAGTAAGGTAGTGTAGAGTCCGACATTTTGGGCCACTGCAACGTGGCACTACAGCCACGCACGTGCCGCAGAAGGGCCGTGGAGTGTCCGCCATCTTTATCCACTGATTAGAGCGGAATCCCAACTGAGGAGTAAAGGCACTGGCGTGCCGTAGTAAGCCAGTGTAGAGTCCGACATTTTGGGCCACTGCAACGTGGCACTACAGCCACACACGTGCCGCAGTAGGGCAATAGACCGTCCGCCATCGTTAGACACTGATTAGAGCAGAAGCCGAACTGAGGAGTAAAGGCACAGGCGTGTCGTAGTCGGGCAGTGTAGCGTCCGACATGTTGGGCCACCGCAACGCGGCAATAAAGCCACGCACGTGCCGCAGAAGGGCCATGGAGGGTCCGCCATATTTGGCTATAGATTAAAGCGGAAGCGCAACTGAGAACTTAAGTTTATGGTACAGTCTAGTAGGGTAGTGTTGTGTCCACCATTTTGGGCCACCGCAACGCAGCGCTACAGCCACGCGCGCGCCGAAGTAGTGCCGGGGAGTGTTCGCCATCTTTGGTCCCGGATAAGAGCGGAAGCCCTGCTGAGGAGTAAAGGCACTGGCGTGTCGTAGTAGGGCAGTGTAGAGTCCGCCATTTTGTGGCAACGCAACGCGACACTACAGCCACGGACGTGCCGCAGTAGGGCTATAGACTGTCCGCCATCTTTGGCCTTTAATTAGAGCGGAAGCCGAACTGAGGAGTAAAAGCACTGACGTGTAGTAGTAGGGCAGTGAAGAGTCCTATATTTTGTTCCACCGCAACGGGGCAATAAAGCCACGCACGTGTCGCTGTAGGGCCGTGGAGTGCCCGAGATCTTTTTCCATTAGTTAGAGTAGAAGCAGAACTGAGGAGAAAATGCACTGGCGTGTAGTAGTAGGGCAGTGTAGTATCCTGTCATTTTGGCCACAGTTACGCAGCACTACAGCCGCGGACGTGCCGCAGTAGGGCTATAGACTGTCCGCCATCTTTAGCCACTGATTTAAGCGGAAGCCCTACTGAGGAGTAAAGGAAATGGCGTGTCGTAGTAGGGCAGTGTAGAGTCCGATATTTTGGGGCAACGCAACGCAACACTACAGCCGCGCGCTTGCCGCAGTAGGGCCATGGAGGGTCCGCCATATTTGGCCTCTGATTTAAGCGGAAGCGCAACTGAGAACTTAAGTCTTTGGTAGAGTCTAGTAGGGCAGTGTAGTGTCCGCCATTTCGGGCCACCGCAACGCGGCACAACAGCCTATTACGTGCCGCAGTAGGGCCGTGGAGTGTCCTCCATTTTTGGCCACTGATTAGAGCGGAAGCCGAACTGAGGGGTAAAGGCACTGGAGCGTGTCGTAGTCGGACAGTGTTGCGTCCGACATGTTGGGCCACTGCAACGCGGCACTTCAGCCGTGCAAGTGCCGCATTAGGGCCGGGGAGTGTTCGCCATCTTTGGTCCCGGATAAGAGCGGAAGCCCTGATGAGGAGTAAAGGCACTGGCGTGTCGTAGTAGGGCAGTGTAGAGTCCTCCATTTTGGGGCAACGCAACGCGACACTACAGCCTCGGACGTGCCGCAGTAGGGCTATAGACTGTCCGCCATCTTTGGCCATTAATTAGAGCGGAAGCCGAACTGAGGAGTAAAGGCACTGACGTGTAGTAGTAGGGCAGTAAAGAGTCCTATATTTTGTTCCACCGGAACGGGGCAATAAAGCCACGCACGTGTCGCAGTAGGGCCGTGGAGTGTTCGCCATCTTTGGCCACTGATTAGAGCGTAAGCCGAACTGTGGAGTAAAGGCACTGGCGTGTCGTAGTCGGGCAGAGTGCAGTACGCCATTTTGGGCCACTACAACGCGGCACTTTAGCAGCGCACGTGCCGCTGAAGGGCCATGGAGTGTCCGACATCTTTTTCCATTAGTTAGATTGGAAGCCGAACTGAGGAGAAAAGGCACTGGCGTGTAGTAGTAGGGCAGTGTAGTATCCTACCATTTTGGCCACCACTGCTCAGCACTACAGCCGCGGTCGTGCCGCAGTAGGGCTATAGACTGTCCGCCATCTTTAGCCACTGATTTAAGCGGATGCCCAACTGAGGAGTAAAGGAACAGGCGTGTCGCAGTAGGGCAGTGTAGAGTCCGCTATTTTGGGGCACCGCAACACGGCACTACAGCCGCGGACGTGCCGCAGTAGGACTATGGAGTGTCCACCATCTTTGGCCACTGATTAGAGCGGAAGCTCTTCTGAGGAGTAAAGCCACTGGCGTGTCGTAGTCGGGCAGTGTTGCGTCCGACATGTTGGGCCGCAGCAACGTGGCACTACAGCCGTGCAAGTGCCGCATTAGGGCCGGGGAGTGTTCGCCATCTTTGGTCCCGGATAAGAGCGGAAGCCCTGCTGAGGAGTAAGGGCACTGGCGTGTCGTAGTAGGGCAGTGTAGAGTCCGCCATTTTGGGGCAACGCAACGGGGCAATAAAGCCACGCACGTGTCGCAGTAGGGCCGTGGAGTGTCCGCCATCTTTGGCCACTGATTAGAGCGGAAGCCGAACTGTGGAGTAAAGGCACTGGCGTGTCGTAGTCGGGCAGTGTAGAGTACGCCATTTTGGACCACTGCAACGCGACACTTTAGCAGCGCACGTGCCGTTGAAGGGCTATGGAGTGCCCGACATCTTTTTCCATTAGTTAGAGTGGAAGCAGAACTGAGGAGAAAATGCACTGCCGTGTAGTAGTAGGGCAGTGTAGTATCCTGTCATTTTGGCCACAGCTACGCAGCACTACAGCCGCGGACGTGCCGCAGTAGGGCTATAGACTGTCCGCCATCTTTAGCCACTGATTTAAGCGGAAGCCCTACTGAGGAGTAAAGGAAATGGCGTGTCGTAGTAGGGCAGTGTAGAGTCCGATATTTTGGGGCAACGCAACGCGACACTACAGCCGCGCGCTTGCCGCAGTAGGGCCATGGAGGGTCCGCCATATTTGGCCTCTGATTTAAGCGGAAGCGCAACTGAGAACTTAAGATTTGGTAGAGTCTAGTAGGGCAGTGTAGTGTCCGCCATTTCGGGCCACCGCAACGCGGCACAACAGCCTATTACGTGCCGCAGTAGGGCCGTGGAGTGTCCGCCATTTTTGGCCACTGATTAGAGCGGAAGCCGAACTGAGGAGTAAAGGCACTGGCGTGTCGTAGTCGGACAGTGTTGCGTCCGACATGTTTGGCCACTGCAACGCGGCACTTCAGCAGCGCACGTCCGCCGAAGGGCCATGGAGTGTCCGACATCTTTTTCCACTATTTAGAGCGGAAGCAGATCTGAGGAGAAAAGGCACTGGCGTGTAGTAGTAGGGCAGTGTAGAGTCCGATATTTTGGGATATCGCAACACGGCACTACTGCCGTGCACGTGCCGCATTATGGCCGGGGAGTGTTCGCCATCTTTGGACACGGATTAGAGCGGAAGCCCAACTGAGGAGTAAAGCCACAGGCGTGTCGTAGTCGGGCAGTGTTGCGTCCGACATGTTAGGCCGCGCTACGCGGCGCTACAGCTTACACGTGCCGCTGAAGGGCCATGGAGTGTCCGCCATCTTTTTCCATTAGTTAGATTGGAAGCCGAACTGAGGAGAAAAGGCACTGGCGTGTAGTAGTAGGGCAGTGTAGTATCCTGCCATTTTGGCCACCACTGCTCAGCACTACAGCTGTGGACGTGCCGCAGTAGGGCTATAGACTGTCCGCCATCTTTGGCCATTAATTAGAGCGGAAGCCGAACTGAGGAGTAAAGGCACTGACGTGTAGTAGTAGGGCAGTGTAGAGTCCGATATTTTGGGGCAACGCAACGCGGCAGTAAAGCCGCGCACGTGCCGAAGAAGGGCCACGGAGGGTCCGCCATATTTGACCACAGATTAAAGCGGAAGCGCAACTGAGAACATGTCTTTGGTAGAGTCTAGCAGGACAGTGTTGTGTCCGCCATTTTGGGCCACCGCAACGCTGCCCTACAGCCACGCACGTGCCACAGTTGGGCCGTGGAGTATCCGCCATCTTTGGCCACGGATTGTAGTGGAAGCTTAACTGAGGAGTAAAGGCACTCGCGTGTCACAGTAAGGCAGTGTAGAGTCCGCCATTTTTGGGCACTGCAACGCGACACTACAGTCGCGGACGTGCCGCAGTAGGGCTATAGACTGTCCGCCATCTTTAGCCACTGATTAGAGCATAAGCCGAACTGAGGAGTAAAGGCACGGGCGTATCGTAGTCGGGCAGTGTAGCGTCCGACTTGTTGGGCCACTGCAACGCGGCACTACAGCCGTGCACGTGCCGCAGTAGGTCCGGGGAGCGTTCGCCATCTTTGGAAACTGATTTGAGCTGAATCCCAACTGAGCAGTAAAGGCACTGGCATGTCGTAGTAAGGTAGTGTAGAGTCCGACATTTTGGGCCACTGCAACGTGGCACTACAGCCACGCACGTGCCGCAGAAGGGCCGTGGAGTGTCCGCCATCTTTATCCACTGATTAGAGCGGAATCCCAACTGAGGAGTAAAGGCACTGGCGTGCCGTAGTAAGCCAGTGTAGAGTCCGACATTTTGGGCCACTGCAACGTGGCACTACAGCCACACACGTGCCGCAGTAGGGCAATAGACCGTCCGCCATCGTTAGACACTGATTAGAGCAGAAGCCGAACTGAGGAGTAAAGGCACAGGCGTGTCGTAGTCGGGCAGTGTAGCGTCCGACATGTTGGGCCACCGCAACGCGGCAATAAAGCCACGCACGTGCCGCAGAAGGGCCATGGAGGGTCCGCCATATTTGGCTATAGATTAAAGCGGAAGCGCAACTGAGAACTTAAGTTTATGGTACAGTCTAGTAGGGTAGTGTTGTGTCCACCATTTTGGGCCACCGCAACGCAGCACTACAGCCACGCGCGCGCCGAAGTAGTGCCGGGGAGTGTTCGCCATCTTTGGTCCCGGATAAGAGCGGAAGCCCTGCTGAGGAGTAAAGGCACTGGCGTGTCGTAGTAGGGCAGTGTAGAGTCCGCCATTTTGTGGCAACGCAACGCGACACTACAGCCACGGACGTGCCGCAGTAGGGCTATAGACTGTCCGCCATCTTTGGCCATTAATTAGAGCGGAAGCCGAACTGAGGAGTAAAAGCACTGACGTGTAGTAGTAGGGCAGTGAAGAGTCCTATATTTTGTTCCACCGCAACGGGGCAATAAAGCCACGCACGTGTCGCTGTAGGGCCGTGGAGTGCCCGAGATCTTTTTCCATTAGTTAGAGTAGAAGCAGAACTGAGGAGAAAATGCACTGGCGTGTAGTAGTAGGGCAGTGTAGTATCCTGTCATTTTGGCCACAGTTACGCAGCACTACAGCCGCGGACGTGCCGCAGTAGGGCTATAGACTGTCCGCCATCTTTAGCCACTGATTTAAGCGGAAGCCCTACTGAGGAGTAAAGGAAATGGCGTGTCGTAGTAGGGCAGTGTAGAGTCCGATATTTTGGGGCAACGCAACGCAACACTACAGCCGCGCGCTTGCCGCAGTAGGGCCATGGAGGGTCCGCCATATTTGGCCTCTGATTTAAGCGGAAGCGCAACTGAGAACTTAAGTCTTTGGTAGAGTCTAGTAGGGCAGTGTAGTGTCCGCCATTTCGGGCCACCGCAACGCGGCACAACAGCCTATTACGTGCCGCAGTAGGGCCGTGGAGTGTCCTCCATTTTTGGCCACTGATTAGAGCGGAAGCCGAACTGAGGGGTAAAGGCACTGGAGCGTGTCGTAGTCGGACAGTGTTGCGTCCGACATGTTGGGCCACTGCAACGCGGCACTTCAGCCGTGCAAGTGCCGCATTAGGGCCGGGGAGTGTTCGCCATCTTTGGTCCCGGATAAGAGCGGAAGCCCTGATGAGGAGTAAAGGCACTGGCGTGTCGTAGTAGGGCAGTGTAGAGTCCTCCATTTTGGGGCAACGCAACGCGACACTACAGCCTCGGACGTGCCGCAGTAGGGCTATAGACTGTCCGCCATCTTTGGCCATTAATTAGAGCGGAAGCCGAACTGAGGAGTAAAGGCACTGACGTGTAGTAGTAGGGCAGTAAAGAGTCCTATATTTTGTTCCACCGGAACGGGGCAATAAAGCCACGCACGTGTCGCAGTAGGGCCGTGGAGTGTTCGCCATCTTTGGCCACTGATTAGAGCGTAAGCCGAACTGTGGAGTAAAGGCACTGGCGTGTCGTAGTCGGGCAGAGTGCAGTACGCCATTTTGGGCCACTACAACGCGGCACTTTAGCAGCGCACGTGCCGCTGAAGGGCCATGGAGTGTCCGACATCTTTTTCCATTAGTTAGATTGGAAGCCGAACTGAGGAGAAAAGGCACTGGCGTGTAGTAGTAGGGCAGTGTAGTATCCTACCATTTTGGCCACCACTGCTCAGCACTACAGCCGCGGTCGTGCCGCAGTAGGGCTATAGACTGTCCGCCATCTTTAGCCACTGATTTAAGCGGATGCCCAACTGAGGAGTAAAGGAACAGGCGTGTCGCAGTAGGGCAGTGTAGAGTCCGCTATTTTGGGGCACCGCAACACGGCACTACAGCCGCGGACGTGCCGCAGTAGGACTATGGAGTGTCCACCATCTTTGGCCACTGATTAGAGCGGAAGCTCTTCTGAGGAGTAAAGCCACTGGCGTGTCGTAGTCGGGCAGTGTTGCGTCCGACATGTTGGGCCGCAGCAACGTGGCACTACAGCCGTGCAAGTGCCGCATTAGGGCCGGGGAGTGTTCGCCATCTTTGGTCCCGGATAAGAGCGGAAGCCCTGCTGAGGAGTAAGGGCACTGGCGTGTCGTAGTAGGGCAGTGTAGAGTCCGCCATTTTGGGGCAACGCAACGGGGCAATAAAGCCACGCACGTGTCGCAGTAGGGCCGTGGAGTGTCCGCCATCTTTGGCCACTGATTAGAGCGGAAGCCGAACTGTGGAGTAAAGGCACTGGCGTGTCGTAGTCGGGCAGTGTAGAGTACGCCATTTTGGACCACTGCAACGCGACACTTTAGCAGCGCACGTGCCGTTGAAGGGCTATGGAGTGCCCGACATCTTTTTCCATTAGTTAGAGTGGAAGCAGAACTGAGGAGAAAATGCACTGCCGTGTAGTAGTAGGGCAGTGTAGTATCCTGTAATTTTGGCCACAGCTACGCAGCACTACAGCCGCGGACGTGCCGTAGTAGGGCTATAGACTGTCCGCCATCTTTAGCCACTGATTTAAGCGGAAGCCCTACTGAGGAGTAAAGGAAATGGCGTGTCGTAGTAGGGCAGTGTAGAGTCCGATATTTTGGGGCAACGCAACGCGACACTACAGCAGCGCGCTTGCCGCAGTAGGGCCATGGAGGGTCCGCCATATTTGGCCTCTGATTTAAGCGGAAGCGCAACTGAGAACTTAAGATTTGGTAGAGTCTAGTAGGGCAGTGTAGTGTCCGCCATTTCGGGCCACCGCAACGCGGCACAACAGCCTATTACGTGCTGCAGTAGGGCCGTGGAGTGTCCGCCATTTTTGGCCACTGATTAGAGCGGAAGCCGAACTGAGGAGTAAAGGCACTGGCGTGTCGTAGTCGGACAGTGTTGCGTCCGACATGTTTGGCCACTGCAACGCGGCACTTCAGCAGCGCACGTCCGCCGAAGGGCCATGGAGTGTCCGACATCTTTTTCCACTATTTAGAGCGGAAGCAGATCTGAGGAGAAAAGGCACTGGCGTGTAGTAGTAGGGCAGTGTAGAGTCCGATATTTTGGGATATCGCAACACGGCACTACTGCCGTGCACGTGCCGCATTATGGCCGGGGAGTGTTCGCCATCTTTGGACACGGATTAGAGCGGAAGCCCAACTGAGGAGTAAAGCCACAGGCGTGTCGTAGTCGGGCAGTGTTGCGTCCGACATGTTAGGCCGCGCTACGCGGCGCTACAGCTTACACGTGCCGCTGAAGGGCCATGGAGTGTCCGCCATCTTTTTCCATTAGTTAGATTGGAAGCCGAACTGAGGAGAAAAGGCACTGGCGTGTAGTAGTAGGGCAGTGTAGTATCCTGCCATTTTGGCCACCACTGCTCAGCACTACAGCTGTGGACGTGCCGCAGTAGGGCTATAGACTGTCCGCCATCTTTAGCCACTGATTTAAGCGGAAGCCCAACTGAGGAATAAAGGAACAGGTGTGTCGCAGTAGGGCAGTGTAGAGTCCGCTATTTTGGGGCACCGCAACACGGCACTTCAGCCGCGGACGTGCCGCAGTAGGGCTATGGAATGTCCGCCATCTTTGGTAATGGATAAGAGCGGAAGCTCAACTGAGGAGTAAAGGCACAGGCGTGTCGTAGTAGGGCAGTGTAGAGTCTGCCATTTTAGAGAACCGCAACGCGACACTACAGCCGCGGACGTGACGCAGTAGGGCTATAGACAGTCCGCCATCTTTGGCCATTAATTAGAGCGGAAGCCGAACTGAGGAGTAAAGGCACTGACGTGTAGTAGTAGGGCAGTGTAGAGTCCGATATTTTGGGGCAACGCAACGCGGCAGTAAAGCCGCGCACGTGCCGAAGAAGGGCCACGGAGGGTCCGCCATATTTGGCCACAGATTAAAGCGGAAGCCCAACTGAGAACATGTCTTTGGTAGAGTCTAGCAGGACAGTGTTGTGTCCGCCATTTTGGGCCACGGATTGTAGTGGAAGCTTAACTGAGGAGTAAAGGCACTCGCGTGTCACAGTAAGGCAGTGTAGAGTCCGCCATTTTTGGGCACTGCAACGCGACACTACAGTCGCGGACGTGCCGCAGTAGGGCTATAGACTGTCCGCCATCTTTAGCCACTGATTAGAGCATAAGCCGAACTGAGGAGTAAAGGCACGGGCGTATCGTAGTCGGGCAGTGTAGCGGCCGACTTGTTGGGCCACTGCAACGCGGCACTACAGCCGTGCACGTGCCGCAGTAGGTCCGGGGAGCGTTCGCCATCTTTGGAAACTGATTTGAGCTGAATCCCAACTGAGCAGTAAAGGCACTGGCATGTCGTAGTAAGGTAGTGTAGAGTCCGACATTTTGGGCCACTGCAACGTGGCACTACAGCCACGCACGTGCCGCAGAAGGGCCGTGGAGTGTCCGCCATCTTTATCCACTGATTAGAGCGGAATCCCAACTGAGGAGTAAAGGCACTGGCGTGCCGTAGTAAGCCAGTGTAGAGTCCGACATTTTGGGCCACTGCAACGTGGCACTACAGCCACACACGTGCCGCAGTAGGGCAATAGACCGTCCGCCATCGTTAGACACTGATTAGAGCAGAAGCCGAACTGAGGAGTAAAGGCACAGGCGTGTCGTAGTCGGGCAGTGTAGCGTCCGACATGTTGGGCCACCGCAACGCGGCAATAAAGCCACGCACGTGCCGCAGAAGGGCCATGGAGGGTCCGCCATATTTGGCTATAGATTAAAGCGGAAGCGCAACTGAGAACTTAAGTTTATGGTACAGTCTAGTAGGGTAGTGTTGTGTCCATCATTTTGGGCCACCGCAACGCAGCACTACAGCCACGCGCGCGCCGAAGTAGTGCCGGGGAGTGTTCGCCATCTTTGGTCCCGGATAAGAGCGGAAGCCCTGCTGAGGAGTAAAGGCACTGGCGTGTCGTAGTAGGGCAGTGTAGAGTCCGCCATTTTGTGGCAACGCAACGCGACACTACAGCCACGGACGTGCCGCAGTAGGGCTATAGACTGTCCGCCATCTTTGGCCATTAATTAGAGCGGAAGCCGAACTGAGGAGTAAAAGCACTGACGTGTAGTAGTAGGGCAGTGAAGAGTCCTATATTTTGTTCCACCGCAACGGGGCAATAAAGCCACGCACGTGTCGCTGTAGGGCCGTGGAGTGCCCGAGATCTTTTTCCATTAGTTAGAGTGGAAGCAGAACTGAGGAGAAAATGCACTGGCGTGTAGTAGTAGGGCAGTGTAGTATCCTGTCATTTTGGCCACAGCTACGCAGCACTACAGCCGCGGACGTGCCGCAGTAGGGCTATAGACTGTCCGCCATCTTTAGCCACTGATTTAAGCGGAAGCCCTACTGAGGAGTAAAGGAAATGGCGTGTCGTAGTAGGGCAGTGTAGAGTCCGATATTTTGGGGCAACGCAACACTACAGCCGCGCGCTTGCCGCAGTAGGGCCATGGAGGGTCCGCCATATTTGGCCTCTGATTTAAGCGGAAGCGCAACTGAGAACTTAAGTCTTTGGTAGAGTCTAGTAGGGCAGTGTAGTGTCCGCCATTTCGGGCCACCGCAACGCGGCACAACAGCCTATTACGTGCCGCAGTAGGGCCGTGGAGTGTCCGCCATTTTTGGCCATTGATTAGAGCGGAAGCCGAACTGAGGAGTAAAGGCACTGGCGTGTCGTAGTCGGACAGTGTTGCGTCCGACATGTTTGGCCACTGCAACGCGGCACTTCAGCAGCGCACGTCCGCCGAAGGGCTATAGACTGTCCGCCATCTTTAGCCACTGATTTAAGCGGAAGCCCAACTGAGGAATAAAGGAACAGGTTTGTCGCAGTAGGGCAGTGTAGAGTCCGCTATTTTGGGGCACCGCAACACGGCACTTCAGCCGCGGACGTGCCGCAGTAGGTCTATGGAATGTCCGCCATCTTTGGTAATGGATAAGAGCGGAAGCTCAACTGAGGAGTAAAGGCACAGGCGTGTCGTAGTAGGGCAGTGTAGAGTCCGCCATTTTAGGGAACCGCAACGCGACACTACAGCCGCGGACGTGACGCAGTAGGGCTATAGACTGTCCGCCATCTTTGGCCATTAATTAGAGCGGAAGCCGAACTGAGGAGTAAAGGCACTAACGTGTAGTAGTAGGGCAGTGTAGAGTCCGATATTTTGGGGCAACGCAACGCGGCAATAAGGCCGCGCACGTGCAGCATTAGGACCGTGGACTGTTCGCCATCTTTGGCCACTGATTAGAGCGGAAGCCCAACTGTGGAGTAAAGGCACTGGTGTGTAGAAATAGGGCAGTGTTATTTCCTGCCATTTTGGCCACCGCAACGCGGCACTACAGCCGTGCACGTGCAGCATTAGGGCCTTGGAGTGTTCGCCATTTGTTAGCCTGGGATTAGAGCGGCAGACCAACTGAGGAGTAAAGGCACTGGCGTGTCGTAGTAGGGCAGTGTAGAGTCCAACATTTTGGGCAACCGCAACGCGGTACTACTGCCGCAGAGGTGCCGCACTAGGGCTATAGACTCTTCGCCAATTTTGGCCACTGATTAGAGCGGAAGCCCAACTGAGGAGCAAAGGCACTGGCGTGTCGTAGTAGGGCAGAGTAGAGTCTGACAATTTGGGCCACCGCAACGCGGCACTACCGCCGCGCGAGTGCCGCTGAAGGGCCATGGAGGGTCCGCTATATTTGGCCACTGATTAGAGCGGAAGCGCTACTGAGAACTTAAGTCTTTGGTAGGGTCTAGAAGGGCAGTGTTGTGTCCGCCATTTTGGGCAATCGCAACTTGGCACATTCAGCCGCGGACGTGCTGCAGAAGGGCCATAGAGTGTCCGCCTTCTTTGTTCACTAATTTGAGCGGAAGTCGAACTGAGGAGTAAAGGCACTGGCGTGTAGAAATAGGGCAGTGTAGTTTCCTGCCATTTTGGCCCCCGCAACGCGGCGCGACAGCCGTACACGTGCCGCTGAAGGGCCATGGAGTGTCCGCCATCTTTTTCCACTATTTAGAGCGGAAGCCGAACTGAGGAGTAAAAGCACTGGTGTGTAGTAGTTGGGCAGTGTAGTTTCCTGCCATTTTCGCCACTGCAACGCGGCACTACAGCCGTGCACGTGCGGCATTAGGGGGCGTTAGTGTTCGCCATCTTTGGCCACGGATTAGAGCGGAAGCCCAACTGAGGAGTAAAGGCACTGGCGTGTCGTAGTAGGGCAGTGTAATTTCCTGCCATTTTGGCCCCCGCAACGCGGCTATAAAGCCGCACACGTGCCGCAGTAGGGCCATGGAGGGTCCGCCATATTTGGCCACTGTTTAGAGCGGAAGCGCTACTGAGAACTTAAGTCTTTGGTAGGGTCTAGAAGGGCAGTGTAGTGTCCACCATTTTGGGCAATCGCAACTTGGCACATTCAGCCGTGGACGTGCCGCAGAAGGGCTATAGACTGTCCGCCATCTTTGGCTCCTGATTAGAGCGGAAGCAGAACTGTGGAGTAAAGGCACTGGCGTGTTGTAGTCAGGCAGTGTAGCGACTGAAAAGTTGGGCCACCGCAACGCGGCACTACAGTCGTGCACGTGCCGCAGAAGGGCCATGGAGTGTCCGCCATCTTTGGTCACTGATTCGGGCGGAAGCCGACCTGAGGAGTAAAGGCACTCGCGTGTCGTAGTAGGGCAGTGTAATTTCCTGCCATTTTGGCCCCCGCAACGCAACTATAAAGCCGCACACGTGCCGCAGTAGGGCCATGGAGGGTCCGGAAGCTGGAATGGATAAGAGCGGAAGCCCAACTGAGGGGTTATGGGACTGGCGTTTAGTAGTAGGACAGCGATGAGTTCGACAATTTGGGCAACCGCAACGCGGCACTACAGCCGCGGACGTGCCGCATTAGAGCTATGGAGTGTCCGCCATCTTTGGCCAATGCTTAGTGTGGAAGCGCAATTGAGAACTTATGTCTTTGGTAGGGTCATGTAGGCGGTGTAGTGTCCGCTATTTTGGGCCACCACAACGCGGCACTACAGTTGCGCATGTGCCGCAGTTGGACCATGGAGTGTCCGAAATCTTTGGCCAGTGATTAGAGTGGAAGCCCAACTGAGGTGTAAAGGCACTGGCTTTTCGTTGTAGGGCAGAGTAGTTTCCTGCCATTTTGGCCACCACAATGCGGCACTACAGCCGTGCACGTGCCGCATTAGGGCCTTGGAGTTTTCGCCATTTTTTGGCCACGGATTAGAGCGGAAGCCCAACTGAGGAATAAAGGCACTTTCGTGTCGTAGTAGGGCAGTGTAGTTTCCTGCCATTTTGGCCCCCGCAACGCGGCGCTACAGCCGTGCACGTGCCGCTGAAGGGCCATGGAGTGTCCGCCATCTTTTTCCACTATTTAGAGCGGAAGCCGAACAGAGGAGTAAAGGCACTGGTGTGTCGTAGTAGGGCAGTGTAGAGTCCGACAATTTAGGCCACCGCAACGCGACACTACAGCCGCGCATGTGCCGCAATAGGGCCATAGAGAGTCCGCCTTCTTTGTTCACTAATTTGAGCGGAAGTCGAACTGAGGAGTAAAGGCACTGGCGTGTCGTAGTAGGGCAGTGTAATTTCCTGCCATTTTGGCCCCCGCAACGCAGCTATAAAGCCGCACACGTGCCGCAGTAGGGCCATGGAGGGTCCGCAATCTTTGGCAACGGATAAGAGTGGAAGCCCAACTGAGGGGTTATGGGACTGGCGTTTAGTAGTAGGACAGCGATGAGCTCGACAATTTGGGCAACCGCAACGCGGCACTACAGCCGCGGACGTGCCGCATTAGAGCTATGGAGTGTCCGCCATCTTTGGCCAATGCTTAGTGTGGAAGCGCAATTGAGAACTTATGTCTTTGGTAGGGTCATGTAGGGCGGTGTAGTGTCCGCTATTTTGGGCCACCACAACGCGGCACTACAGTTGCGCATGTGCCGCAGTTGGACCATGGAGTGTCCGAAATCTTTGGCCAGTGATTAGAGTGGAAGCCCAACTGAGGTGTAAAGGTACTGGCTTTTTGTTGTAGGGCAGTGTAGATTCCTGCCATTTTGGCCCCCGCAACGCGGCTATAAAGCCGCACACGTGCCGCAGTAGGGCCATGGAGGGTCCGCCATATTTGGCCACTGTTTAGAGCGGAAGCGCTACTGAGAACTTAAGTCTTTGGTAGGGTCTAGAAGGGCAGTGTAGTGTCCACCAATTTGGGCAATCGCAACTTGGCACATTCAGCCGTAGACGTGCCGCAGAAGGGCTATAGACTGTCCGCCATCTTTGGCTCATGATTAGAGTGGAAGCAGAACTGTGTAGTAAAGGCACTGGCGTGTTGTAGTCAGGCAGTGTAGCGACTGAAAAGTTGGGCCACCGCAACACGGCACTACAGTCGTGCACGTGCAGCATTAGGACCGTGGAGTGTCCGCCATATTTGGCCACTGTTTAGAGCGGAAGCGCTACTGAGAACTTAAGTCTTTGGTAGGGTCTAGAAGGGCAGTGAAGTTTCCTGCCATTTTGGCCACCGCAACGCGGTAATACAGCCGTGCACGTGCAGCATTAGGACCGTGGAGTGTCCGCAATCTTTGGCTACGGATTAGAGCGGAAACCCAACAGAGGGGTAAAGGGACTGGCGTGTCGTAGTAGGGCAGTGTAGCGACTGAAAAGTTAGGCCACCGCAACGCGGCACTACAGTCGTGCACGTGCCGCAGAAGGGCCACGGAGAGTCCGCCATCTTTGGTCACTGATTAGGGCGGAAGCCGACCTGAGGAGTAAAGGCACTCGCGTGTCGTAGTAGGGCAGTGTAATTTCCTGCCATTTTGGCCCCCGCAACGCAGCTATAAAGCCGCACACGTGCCGCAGTAGGGCCATGGAGGGTCCGCAATCTTTGGCAACGGATAAGAGCGGAAGCCCAACTGAGGGGTTATGGGACTGGCGTTTAGTAGTAGGATAGCGATGAGTTCGACAATTTGGGCAACCGCAACGCGGCACTACAGCCGCGGACGTGCCGCATTAGAGCTATGGAGTGTCCGCCATCTTTGGCCAATGCTTAGTGTGGAAGCGCAATTGAGAACTTATGTCTTTGGTAGGGTCATGTAGGGCGGTGTAGTGTCCGCTATTTTGGGCCACCACAACGCGGCACTACAGTTGCGCATGTGCCGCAGTTGGACCATGGAGTGTCCGAAATCTTTGGCCAGTGATTAGAGTGGAAGCCCAACTGAGGTGTAAAGGCACTGGCTTTTCGTTGTAGGGCAGTGTAGTTTCCTGCCATTTTGGCCACCACAACGCGGCACTACAGCCGTGCACGTGCCGCATTAGGGCCTTGGAGTGTTCGCCATTTTTTGGCCACGGATTAGAGCGGAAGCCCAACTGTGGAATAAAGGCACTTTCGTGTCGTAGTAGGGCAGTGTAGTTTCCTGCCATTTTGGCCCCCGCAACGCGGCGCTACAGCCGTGCACGTGCCGCTGAAGGGCCATGGAGTGTCCGCCATCTTTTTCCACTATTTAGAGCGGAAGCCGAACAGAGGAGTAAAGGCACTGGTGTGTCGTAGTAGGGCAGTGTAGAGTCCGACAATTTAGGCCACCGCAACGCGACACTACAGCCGCGCATGTGCCGCAATAGGGCCATAGAGTGTCCGCCTTCTTTGTTCACTAATTTGAGCGGAAGTCGAAAAGAGGAGTAAAGGCACTGGCGTGTAGAAATAGGACAGTGTAGTTTCCTGCCATTTTGGCCAGCGCAACGCGGTAATACAGCCGCGCACGTGCAGCATTAGGACCGTGGAGTGTCCGCAATCTTTGGCTACGGATTAGAGCGGAAACCCAACAGAGGGGTAAAGGGACTGGCGTGTCGTAGTAGGGCAGTGTAGAGTCCGACATTTTGGACACCGCAACGCGGCACTACAGCCGCGAACGTGCCGCAGTAGAGCTATGGAGTGTCCACCATCTTTGACCACTGATTAGAGTGGAAGCGCAACTGAGAACTTAAGTCTTTGAAAGGGTCTTGTAGTTCAGTGTAGTGTCCGCTATTTTGGGCCACCACAACGCGGCACTACAGCCGCGAACGTGCCGCACTAGGGCTATAAACTGTTCGCCATCTTTGGCCACTGATTAGAGCTGAAGCCCAACTGTGGAGTAAAGGCACTGGCGTTTTGTAGTCGGACTGTGTAGAGTTCAACAAGTTGGGCCACCTCAACGAGGCACTACAGCCGTGCACGTGCCGCTGAAGGGCCATAGAGTGTACGCCTTCTTTGGTCACTAAAGAGAGCGGAGGCAGAACAGAGGAGTAAATGCACTGGTGTGTAGAAATAGGGCAGTGTAGTTTCCTGCCAATTTGTCCACCGCAACGCGGCACTACAGCCGTGCACGTGCAGCATTAGGGCCTTGGAGAGTTCGCAATTTTTAGCCTGGGATTAGAGCGGAAGCCCAACTGAGGTGTAAAGGCACTGGCCTGTCGTAGTAGGGCAGTGTAGAGTCTGACATTTTGGGCCACCGCAACGCGGCACTACAGCCGCGGGCGTTATGCTCTAGGGCTATAGACTGTTCGCCATCTTTGTCCACGGAGTGGAGCGGAAGCCCATCTGAGGAGTAAAGGCACTGGCGTGTCGTAGTAGGGCAGTGCAGAATCCGACATTTTGGGCTACCACAACGTTGCACTACAGCCGCGCACGTGCCGCAGGATTGCCATAGAGTGTCCGCCATATTTTTCCACTATTTAGAGTGGAGGCCGAACTGAGGAGTAATGGCACTGGCGTGTAATAGTTGGGCAGTGTAGTTTCCTGCCATTTTCGCCACAGCAACGCTGCACTACAGCCGTGCACGTGCAGCATTAGGGCCTTGGAGTGTTCGCCATTTTTTAGCATGGGATTAGAGCGGAAGTCCATCAGAGGAGTAAAGGCACTGGCGTGTCGTAGTAGGGCAGTGTAGAGTCCGACATTTTGGGCCACCGCAACGCGGCACTACAGCCGCGAACGTGCCACACTAGGGCTATAGACTGTTCGCCATCTTTGGCCACGGAGTGGAGCGGAAGCCCAACTGAGGAGTAAAGGCACAGTCGTGTCGTAGTTGGGCAGTGCAGAATCCGACAATTTGAGCTACAGCAACGCGGCACTACTGCCGCGCACGTGCCGCTGAAGGGCCATGGAGTGTCCGCCATATTTTTCCACTATTTATAGCGGAAGCCGAACTGAGGAGTAAAGGCACTGGCGTGTAGTAGTAGGGCAGTGTAATTTCCTGCCATTTTGGTCCCCGCAACGCGGCTATAAAGCCGCACACGTGCCGCAGTAGGGCCATGAAGTGTCTGCCATATTTGGCCACTGATTAGAGCGGAAACGCTACTGAGAACTTAAGTCTTTGGTAGGGTCTAGAAGGGCAGTGTAGTGTCCACCATTTTGGGCAATCGCAACTTGGCACATTCAGCCGTGGACGTGCTGCAGAAGGGCTATAGACTGTCCGCCATCTTTGGCTCCTGATTAGAGCGGAAGCAGAACTGTGGAGTAAAGGCACTGGCGTGTTGTAGTCAGGCAGTATAGCGACCGACAAGTTGGGCCACCGCAACGCGGCACTACAGTCGTGCACGTGCCGCAGAAAGGCCATGGAGAGTCCGCCATCTTTGGTCACTGATTAGGGCGGAAGCCGACCTGAGAAGTAAAGGCACTCGCGTGTCGTAGCAGGGCAGTGTAATTTCCTGCCAATTTGGCCACCGCAACGCGGCACTACAGCCGTGCACGTGCAGCATTAGGGTCTTGGAGAGTTCGCCATTTTTTAGCCTGGGATTAGAGCGGAAGCCCAACTGAGGAGTAAAGGCACTGGCGTGTCGTAGTAGGGCAGTGTAGAGTTTGACATTTTGGGCCACCGCAACGCGGCACTACAGCCGCGGGCTTGCCGGTCAAGGGCTATAGACTGTTCGCCATCTTTGGCCACGGGGTGGAGCGGAAGCCCAACTGAGGAGTAAAGGCACTGGCGTGTCGTAGTAGGGCAGTGCAGAATCCGACATTTTGGCCACCGCAACGCGGCACTGAAGCCGTGCACATGCCGCAGAAATGCCATAGAGTGTCCGCCATATTTTTTCACTATTTAGAGCGGAAGCCGAACTGAGGAGTAATGGCACTGGCGTGTAGTAGTTGGGAGTGTAGTTTCCTGCCATTTTCGCCACTGCAACGCGGCACTACAGCCGTGCACGTGCAGCATTAGGGCCTTGGAGTGTTCGCCAACTGCCACACTAGGGCTATAGACTGTTCGCCATCTTTGGCCACGGAGTGGAGCGGAAGCCCAACTGAGGAGTAAAGGCACTGTCGTGTCGCAGTTGGGCTGCGCTGAATCCGACAATTTGGGCTACCGCTACGCGGCACTACTGCCACGCACGTGCCGCAGAAATGCCATAGAGTGTCCGCCTTCTTTGGTCACAGATTAGAGCGGAAGCCGAACTGAGGAGTAAAGGCACAGGCGTGTGGTCGTAGGGCTGGGAAGAGTCCGACATGTTGGGCCACCGAAACGCGGCACCTCAGCCGCGTGAGTGCCGCTGAAGGGCCATGGAGTGTCCGCCATATTTTTCCACTATTTAGAGCGGAAGCCGAACTGAGGAGTAAAGGCACTGGCGTGTAGTAGTTGGGCAGTGTAGTTTCCTGCCATTATCGCCACTGCAACGCGGCACTACAGCCGTGCACGTGCGGCATTAGGGGGCGGTAGTGTTCGCCATCTTTGGCCACGGATTAGAGCGGAAGCACTACTGAGGAGTAACGGCACTGACGTGTCGTAGTAGGGCAGTGTGATTTCCTGCCATTTTGGCCCCCGCAAACGCTGCTATAAAGCCGCACACGGGCCGAAGTAGGGCCATGGAGGGTCCGCCATATTTGGCCACTGATAAGAGCGGAAGCGCTACTGAGAACTTAAGTCTTTGGTAGGGTCTCGAAGGGCAGTGTAGTGTCCACTATTTTGGGCAATCGCAACTTGGCACATTCAGCCGTGGACGTGCCGCAAAAGGGCTATAGACTGTCCGCCTTCTTTGGCTCCTGATTAGAGCGGAAGCAGAACTGTGGAATAAAAGCACTGGCGTGTTGTAGTCGGGCAGTGTAGCGACCGACAAGTTGGGCAACCGCAACGCGGCACTACAGTCGTGCACGTGTCGCAGAAGGGAAAAGGAGGGTCCACCATCTTTGGTCACTGATTAGGGCGGAAGCCGACCTGAGGAGTAAAGGCTCTCGCGTGTCGTAGTAGGGCAGAGTAGTTTCCGCCATTTTGGCCACTGCAACGCGGCACTACAGCTGTGCACAAGCCGCAATAGGACCGTGGAGTGTCCGCAATCTTTGGCAACGGATAAGAGCGTTATCCCAAATGAGGGGTTATGGGACTGGCGTGTCGTAGTAGGGCAGCGAAGAGTTAGACAATTTGGGCTACCGCAACACGGCACTACATCCGCGGACGTGCCGCATTAGAGCTGTGGAGTGTCCGCCTATTTTTGGCCAATGCTTAGAGTGGAAGCGCAATTGAGAACTTAAGTCTTTGGTAGGGTCATGTAGGGCAGTGTAGTGTCCGCTATTTTGGGCCACCACAACGCGGCACTACAGTTGCCCATGCGCCGCAGTTGGACCATGGAGTGTCCGCCTTCTTTGGACACAGATTACAGCGGATGTCCTACTGAGGAGTAAAGGCACTGGTGTGTAGAAATAGGACAGTGTAGTTTCCTGCCATTTTGGCCACCGCAACGCGGCACTAAAGCCGTGCACGTGCCGCAGAAATGCCATAGAGTGTCCGCCATATTTTCCCACTATTTAGAGCGGAAGCCGAACTGAGGAGTAATGGCACTGGCGTGTAGTAGTTGGGCAGTGTAGTTTCCTGCCATTTTCGCCACTGCAACGTGGCACTACAGCCGTGCACGTGCAGCATTAGGGCCTTGGAGTGTTCGCCATTTTTTAGCCTGGGATTAGAGCGGAAGACCAACTGAGGAGGAAAGGCACTGCCGTGTCGTAATAGGGCAGTGTAGAGTCCGACATTTTGGGCCACCGCAACGCGGCACTACAGCCGCGGACGTGCCACACTAGGGCTATAGACTGTTCGCATTCTTTGGCCACGGAGTGGAGTGGAAGCCCAACTGAGGAGTAAAGGCACAGTCGTGTCGTAGTTGGGCAGTGCAGAATCCGACAATTTGAGCTACAGCAACGCGGCACTACAGCCGCGCACGTGCCGCTGAAGGGCCATGGAGTGTCCGCCATATTTTTCCACTATTTATAGCGGATGCCGAACTGAGGAGTAAAGGCACTGGTGTGTAGAAATAGGGCAGTGTAATTTCCTGCCATTTTGGCCACCGCAACGCGGCACTACAGCCGTGCACGTGCAGCATTAGGGCCTTGGAGTGTTCGCCATTTTTTAGCCTGGGATTAGAGCGGAAGCCCAACTGTGGAGTAAAGGCACTGGCGTGTCGAAGTAGGTCTGTGTAGAGTCCACCATTTTGGTTCACCGCAACCCGGCACTACAGCCGCACATGTGCCGCAGTAGGGCCATAGAGTGTCCGCCTTCTTTGGTCACTAATTAGAGCGGAATCCGAACTGAGGAGTAAAGGCACTGGTGTGTAGAAACAGGACAGTGTAATTTCCTGCCATTTCGGCCACCGCAACGCGGCACTACTGCCGCGGACGTGCCACACTAGGGCTATAGACAGTTCGCCATCTTTGGCCACGGAGTGGAGCGGAAGCCCAACTGAGGAGTAAAGGCACTGTCGTGTCGCAGTTGGGCAGTGCTAAATCCGACAATTTGGGCTACCGCTACGCGGCACTACAGCCGCGCACGTGCCGCAGAAATGCCATAGAGTGTCCGCCTTCTTTGGTCACAGATTAGAGCGGAAGCCGAACTGAGGAGTAAAGCCACAGGCGTGTGGTCGTAGGACTGGGAAGAGTCCGACATATTGGGCCACCGAAACGCGGCACTTCAGCCGCGCGAGTGCCGCTGAAGGGCCATGGAGTGTCCGCAATATTTTCCCACTATTTAGAGCGGAAGCCGAACTGAGGAGTAAAGGCACTGGCGTGTAGTAGTTGGGCAGTGTAGTTTCCTGCCATTTTCTTCACTGCAACGCGGCACTACAGCCGTGCACGTGCGGCATTAGGGGGCGGTAGTGTTCGCCATCTTTGGCCACGGATTAGAGCGGAAGCTCTACTGAGGAGTAACGGCACTGGCGTGTCGTAGTAGGGCAGTGTAATTTCCAGCCATTTTGGCCCCCGCAACGCGGCTATAAAGCCGCACACGTGCCGAAGTAGGGCCATGGAGGGTCCGCCATATTTGGCCACTGATTAGAGCGAAAGCGCTAGTGAGAACTTATGTCTTTGGTAGGGTCTCGAAGGGCAGTGTAGTGTCCACCATTTTGCGCAATCGCAACTTGGCACATTCAGCCGTGGACGTGCCGCAAAAGGGCTATAGACTGTCCGCCATCTTTGGCTCCTGATTAGAGCGGAAGCAGAACTGTGGAGTAAAAGCACTGGCGTGTTGTAGTCGGGCAGTGTAGCGACCGACAAGTTGGGCAACCGCAACGCGGCACTACAGCTGCGCACAAGCCGCAATAGCACCGTAGAGAGTCCGCTTTCTTTGGTCACCAATTAGAGGGGAAGCCGAACTGAGGAGTAATGGAACTGGCGTGTAGAAAAAGGGATGGGTAGTTTCCTGCCATTTTGGCAACCACAACGCGGCACTACAGCCGTGCACGTGCAGCATTAGGGCCTTGGAGTGTTCGCCATTTTTTGGCCACGGATTAGAGGGGTAGCCCAACTGAGGAGTAAAGGCACTGGCGTGTCGTAGTAGGGCAGTATAGCGACCGACAAGTTGGGCCACCGCAACGCGGCACTACAGTCGTGCACGTGCCGCAGAAAGGCCATGGAGAGTCCGCCATCTTTGGTCACTGATTAGGGCGGAAGCCGACCTGAGAAGTAAAGGCACTCGCGTGTCGTAGCAGGGCAGTGTAATTTCCTGCCAATTTGGCCACCGCAACGCGGCACTACAGCCGTGCACGTGCAGCATTAGGGTCTTGGAGAGTTCGCCATTTTTTAGCCTGGGATTAGAGCGGAAGCCCAACTGAGGAGTAAAGGCACTGGCGTGCCGTAGTCGGGCAGTGTAGCGTCCGACATGTTGGGCCTCCGCAACGCGTCACTAAAGCAGCGAACGTGCCGCAGTAGGACCATGGAGTGCCCGCAATATTTTTCCACTATTTAGAGCGGAAGCCGAACTGAGGAGTGAAGGCACAGTCGTGTCGTAGTCGGGCAGTGTAGCGTCCGACATGTTGGGCCTCCGCAACGCGTCACTAAAGCAGCGCACGTGCCGCAGTAGGACCATGGAGTGCCCGCCATATTTTTCCACTATTTAGAGCGGAAGCCGAACTGAGGAGTGAAGGCACTGGCGTGTCGTAGTCGGGCAGTGTAGCGTCAGACATGCTGGGCCACCGCATCGCCTGATTACAGCTACGCACGAGCCGCAGGAGGACCATGGAGTGTCCGCCATATTTTTCCACTATTTAGAGCGGAAGCCGAACTGAGGAGTAAATTCACTGGCGTGTCGTAGTAGGTCTGTGTAGATTCCACCATTTTGGTTCACCGCAACGCGGCACTACAGCCGCGCATGTGCCGCAATAGGGTCATAGAGTGTCCGCCTTCTTTGGTCACTAATTAGAGCGGAAGCCGAACTGAGGAGTAAAGGCATTGGTGTGTAGAAATAGGGAAGTGTAGTTTCCTGCCATTTTCGCCTCTGCAACGCGGTACTACAGCCGTGCACGTGCAGCATTAGGGCCTTGGAGTGTTCGCCATTTTTTGGCCACGGATTAGAGGGGTAGCCCAACTGAGGAGTAAAGGCACTGGCGTGTCGTAGTAGGGCAGTGTAGAGTCCGACATTTTGGGCTACTGCAACGCAGCACTACAGCCGCGGACGTGCCACACTAGGGCTATAGACTGTTCGCCATCTTTGGCCACGGAGTGGAGCGGAAGCCCAACTGAGGAAAAAAGGCACAGTCGTGTCGTAGTTGGGCAGTGCAGAATTCGTCAATTTGAGCTACAGCAACGCGGCACTACAGCCGCGCACGTGCCGCAGAAATGCCATAGAGTGTCCGCCTTCTTTGGTCACAGATTAGAGCGGAAGCCGAACTGAGGAGTAAAGGCACAGGCGTGTGGTAGTAGGGCTGGGAAGAGTCCGACATGTTGGGCCACCGAAACGCGGCTCTACAGCCGCGCGAGTACCGCTGAAGGGCCATAGTGTCCGCCATATTTTTCCACTATTTAGAGCGGAAGCCGAACTGAGGAGTAAAGGCACTGGCGTGTAGTAGTTGGGCAGTGTAGTTTCCTGCCATTTTCGCCACTGCAACGCGGCACTACAGCCGTGCACGTGCGGCATTAGGGGGCGGTAGTGTTCGCCATCTTTGGCCACGGATTAGAGCGGAAGCCCAACTGAGGAGTAAAGGCACTGGCGTGTCGTAGTAGGGCAGTGTAATTTCCTGCCATTTTGGCCCCCGCAACGCGGCTATAAAGCCGCACACGTGCTGCAGTAGGGCCATGGAGGGTCCGCCATATTTGGCCACTGATTGGAGCGGAAGCGCTACTGAGAACTTAAGTCTTTGGTAGGGCCTATAAGGGTACACTATTACCCTGTAATATAATACCTGGTCCAATTTAAATATTATGGTTCCATATTAAGGTCTGATATCGCACCTTGCGTTAGTTAACCATTGAAAGATGTCTTTGAATTTTTAAAGCATTTTAGAACGCTTATTTCTTCATTTTAAGCTTCTCAGAACACTTTATTTCGCATAGGCATACATAGTAAACTTTAGGGTCACGCTGCGTACCCCCTAATTGACCTATAATTATTTTCTGTGGTAGGGTACACTATCACCCTGTAATATAATACGTGGTCCAATTTAAAAATTTTGGGTCAATATTAAGGTCCGATACCCTACCGTTAGTTAACATAGAAAAGAGTCTTCGAATTTCCTTGTTTTAATGCACTATTTAAAATATACATAGTGCATCCCCTAATTGACATATAATTATTTCCTGTTGTAGGGTACACTATTACCCAGTATTATAATACCTGGTCCAATTTAAATATTATGGTACCATATTAAGTTCTGATATCACGCCTTGCGTTAGTTAACCATTGAAAGATGTCTTTGAATTTTTAAAGCATTTTAGAACGCTTATTTCTTCATTTTAAGCTTCTCAGAACACTCTATTTCGCATAGGCATACATAGTAAACTTTAGGGTCACGCTGTGTACCCCCTAAATGACCTATTATTATTTCCTGTGGTAGGGTACACTATTACCCTGTAATATAATTCGTGGTCCAATTTAAAAAGTATAGGTCAATATTAAGGTCCGATACCGTGCCGTTAGTTAACATAGAAAAGTGTCTTCGTATTTCCTTGTTTTAATGCACTATTTAAAATATACATAGTGTACCCCCTAATTGACCTATAATTATTTCCTGTGGTACGGTACTTTATTACCCTGTAATATAATACCTGGTCCAATTTAAATAATATGGGTCAATATTAAGGTCTGATATTGCGCCTTGCGTTAGTTAACCATTGAAAGATGTCTTTGAATTTTTAAAGCATTTTAGAAAGCTTATTTCTTCATTTTAAGCTTCTCAGAACACTCTATTTCGCATAGGCATACATAGTAAACTTTGGGGTCACGCTGTGTACCCCCTAATTAACCTATAATTATTTCCTGTGGTAGGGTGCACTATTACCCTGTAATATAATACGTGGTCCAATTTAAAAATTTTAGGTCAATATTAAGGTCCGATACCCTACCGTTAGTTAACATAAAAAAGAGTCTTCGTATTTCCTTGTTTTAATGCACTATTTAAAATATACATAGTGTACCCCCTAAATGACCTATAATTATTTCCTGTTGTAGGGTACACTATTACCCTGTAATATAATACCTGGTCCAATTTAAATATTATGGTTCCATATTAAGGTCTGATATCGCGCCTTGCGTTAGTTAACCATTGAAAGATGTCTTTAAATTTTTAAAGCATTTTAGAACGCTTATTTCTTCATTTTAAGCTTCTCAGAACACTCTATTTCGCATAGGCATACATAGTAAACTTTAGGGTCACGCTGTGTACCCCCTAAATGACCTATTATTATTTCCTGTGGTCGGGTACTCTATTACCCTGTAATATAATTCGTGGTCCAATTTAAAAAGTATAGGTCAATATAAAGGTCCGATACCGTGCCGTTATTTAACATAGAAAAGTGTCTTCGAATTTCCTTGTTTTAATGCACTATTTAAAATATACATAGTGTACCCCCTAATTGACCTATAATTATTTCCTGTGGTAGGGTACACTATTACCCTGTAATATAATACCTGGTCCAATTTAAATAATATGGGTCAATATTAAGGTCTGATATTGCGCCTTGTGTTAGTTAACCATTGAAAGATGTCTTTGAATTTTTAAAGCATTTTAGAACGCTTATTTCTTCATTTTAAGCTTCTCAGAACACTCTATTTCGCATAGGCATACATAGTAAACTTTGGGGTCACGCTGTGTACCCCCTAATTGACCTATAATTATTTCCTGTGGTAGGGTACACTATTACCCTGTAATATAATACGTGGTCCAATTTCAAATTTATAGGTCAATATTAAGGTCCGATACCGTGCCGTTAGTTAACATAGAAAAGTGTCTTCGTATTTCCTTGTTTTAATGCACTATTTAAAATATACATAGTGTATCCCCTAATTGACCTATAATTATTTCCTGTGGTAGGGTACACTATTACCCTGTAATATAATACCTGGTCCAATTTAAATATTATGGGTCAATATTAAGGTCTGATATTGCGCCTTGCGTTAGTTAACCATTGAAAGATGTCTTTGAATTTTTAAAGCATTTTAGAACGCTTATTTCTTCATTTTAAGCTTCTCAGAACCCATTATTTCGCTTAGGCATACATAGTAAACTTTAGGGTCACGCTGTGTACCCCCTAATTGACCTATACTTATTTTCTGTGGTAGGGTACACTATCACCCTGTGATATAATACGTGGTCCAATTTAAAAATTATAGGTCAATATTAAGGTCCGATACCGTGCCGTTAGTTAACATAGAAAAGTGTCTTCGTTTTTCCTTGTTTTAATGCACTATTTAAAATATACATAGTGTACCCCCTAATTGACCTATAATTATTTCCTGTGGTAGGGTACACTATTACCCTGTAATATAATACCTGGTCCAATTTAAATGATATGGGTCAATATTAAGATCTGATATTGCGCCTTGCGTTAGTTAACCATTGAAAGATGTCTTTGAATTTTTAAAGCATTTTAGAACGCTTATTTCTTCATTTTAAGATTCTCAGAACACTCTATATCGCATAGGCATACATAGTAAAATTTGGGGTCACGCTGTGTCCCCCCTAAATGACATATATTTATTTCCTGTGGTAGGGTACACTATTACCCTGTAATATAATACGTGGTCCAATTTAAAAATTATAGGTCAATATTAAGGTCTGATACCGTGCCGTTAGTTAACATAGAAAAATGTCTTTGAATTTTTAAAGCATTTTAGAACGCTTATTTCCTCATTTTAAGCTTCTCAGAAAACTTTATTTCGCATAGGCATACATTGTAAACTTTAGGGTCACGCTGTGTACCCCCTAATTGACCTATAATTATTTCCTGTGGTAGGGTACACTATAACCTTGTAATATAATACGTGGTCCAATTTATAAATTATAGGTCAATATTAAGGTCCGATACCGTGCCGTTAGTTAACATAGAAAAGTGTCTTCGAATTTCCTTGTTTTAATGCACTATTTAAAATATACATAGTGTACCCCCTAATTGACCTATCATTATTTCCTGTGGTAGGGTACACTATTACCCTGTAATATAATACCTGGTCCAATTTAAATAATATGGGTCAATATTAAGGTCTGATATTGCGCCTTGCGTTAGTTAACCATTGAAAGATGTCTTTGAATTTTTAAAGCATTTTAGAACGCCTATTTCTTCATTTTAAGCTTCTCAGAACACTCTATTTCGCATATGCATACATAGTAAAATTTAGGGTCACGCTGTGTCCCCCCTAAATGACATATATTTATTTCCTGTGGTAGGGTACACTATTACCCTGTAATATAATACGTGGTCCAATTTAAAAATTATAGGTCAATATTAAGGTCTGATATCGTGCCGTTAGTTAACATTGAAAAATGTCTTTGAATTTTTAAAGCATTTTAGAACGCTTATTTCCTCATTTTAAGCTTCTCAGAACACTTTATTTCGCATAGGCATAAATTGTAAACTTTAGGGTCACGCTGTGTACCGCCTAATTGACCTATAATTATTTCCTGTGGTAGGGCACACTATAACCCTGTAATATAATACGTGGTCCAATTTAAAAATTTTAGGTCAATATTAAGGTCCGATACCCTACCGTTAGTTAACATAAAAAAGAGTCTTCGTATTTCCTTGTTTTAATGCACTATTTAAAATATACATAGTGTACCCCCTAAATGACCTATAATTATTTCCTGTTGTAGGGTACACTATTACCCTGTAATATAATACCTGGTCCAATTTAAATATTATGGTTCCATATTAAGGTCTGATATCGCGCCTTGCGTTAGTTAACCATTGAAAGATGACTTTAAATTTTTAAAGCATTTAAGAACGCTTAATTCTTCATTTTAAGCTTCTCAGAACACTCTATTTCGCATAGGCATACATAGTAAACTTTAGGGTCACGCTGTGTACCCCCTAAATGACCTATTATTATTTCCTGTGGTCGGGTACTCTATTACCCTGTAATATAATTCGTGGTCCAATTTAAAAAGTATAGGTCAATATAAAGGTCCGATACCGTGCCGTTAGTTAACATAGAAAAGTGTCTTCGAATTTCCTTGTTTTAATGCACTATTTAAAATATACATAGTGTACCCCCTAATTGACCTATAATTATTTCCTGTGGTAGGGTACACTATTACCCTGTAATATAATACCTGGTCCAATTTAAATAATATGGGTCAATATTAAGGTCTGATATTGCGCCTTGTGTTAGTTAACCATTGAAAGATGTCTTTGAATTTTTAAAGCATTTTAGAACGCTTATTTCTTCATTTTAAGCTTCTCAGAACACTCTATTTCGCATAGGCATACATAGTAAACTTTGGGGTCACGCTGTGTACCCCCTAAGTGACCTATAATTATTTCCTCTGGTAGGGTACACTATTACCCTGTAATATAATACGTGGTCCAATTTCAAAATTATAGGTCAATATTAAGGTCTGATACCGTGCCGTTAGTTAACATAGAAAAATGTCTTTGAATTTTTAAAGCATTTTAGAACGCTTATTTCCTCATTTTAAGCTTCTCAGAACACTTTATTTCGCATAGGCATAAATTGTAAACTTTAGGGTCACGCTGTGTACCGCCTAATTGACCTATAATTATTTCCTGTGGTAGGGCACACTATAACCCTGTAATATAATACGTGGTCCAATTTATAAATTATAGGTCAATATTAAGGTCCGATACCGTGCCGTTAGTAAACATAGAAAATTGTCTTCGAATTTCCTTGTTTTAATGCACTATTTAAAATATACATAGTGTACCCCCTAATTGACCTATAATTATTTCCTGTGGTAGGGTACACTATTACCCTGTAATATAATACCTGGTCCAATTTAAATAATATGGGTCAATATTAAGGTCTGATATTGCGCCTTGCGTTAGTTAACCATTGAAAGATGTCTTTGAATTTTTAAAGCGTTTTAGAACGCCTATTTCTTCATTTTAAGCTTCTCAGAACACTCTATTTCGCATAGGCATATATAGTAAACTTTGGGGTCACGCTGTGTACCCCCTAATTGACCTATAATTATTTCCTGTGGTAGGGTACACTATTACCCTGTAATATAATACGTGGTCCAATTTAAAAATTATAGGTCAATGTTAAGGTCCGATACCGTGCCGTTAGTTAACATAGAAAAGTGTCTTCGTATTTCCTTGTTTTAATGCACTATTTAAAATATACATAGTGTACCCCCTAATTGACCTATAATTATTTCCTGTTGTAGGGTACACTATTACCCTGTAATATAATACCTGGTCCAATTTAAATATTATGGTTCCATATTAAGGTCTGATATCGCGCCTTGCGTTAGTTAACCATTGAAAGATGTCTTTGAATTTTTAAAGCATTTTAGAACGCTTATTTCTTCATTTTAAGCTTCTCAGAACACTCTATTTCGCATAGGCATACATAGTAAACTTTAGGTTCACGCTGTGTACCCCCTAATTGACCTATAATTATTTCCTGTGGTAGGGTACACTATTACCCTGTAATATAATACGTGGTCCAATTTAAAAATTATAGGTCAATATTAAGGTCCGATACCGTGCCGTTAATTAACATAGAAAAGTGTCTTTGAATTTTTAAAGCATTTTAGAACGTTTATTTCCTCATTTTAAGCTTCTCAGAACACTTTATTTCGCATAGGCATACATAGTAAACTTTAGGGTCACGCTGTGTACCCCCTAATTGACCTATAATTATTTCCTGTGGTAGGGTACACTATTACCCTGTAATATAATTCGTGGTCCAATTCAGAAAATTATAGGTCAATATTAAGGTCCGATACCGTGCCGTTAGTTAACATAGAAAAGTATCTTCGTATTTCCTTGTTTTAATGCACTATTTAAAATATACATAGTGTACCCCCTAATTGACCTATAATTATTTCCTGTGGTAGAGTACACTATTACCCTGTAATATAATACCTGGTCCAATTTAAATATTATGGGTCAATATTAAGGTCTGATATTGCGCCTTGCGTTAGTTAACCATTGAAAGATGTCTTTGAATTTTTAAAGCATTTTAGAACGCTTATTTCTTAATTTTAAGCTTCTCAGAACACTCTATTTCGCATAGGCATACATAGTAAACTTTAGGGTCACGCTGTGTACCCCCTAATTGACCTATAATTATTTCCTGTGGTAGGGTACACTATTACCCTGTAATATAATACGTGGTCCAATTTAAAAATTATAGGTCAATATTAAGGTCCGATACCGTGCCGTTAGTTAACATAGAAAAGTGTCTTTGAATTTTTAAGGCATTTTAGAACGCTTATTTCCTCATTTTAAGCTTCTCAGAACACGTTATTTCGCATAGGCATACATAGTAAACTTTAGGGTCACGCTGTGTACCCCCTAAATGACCTATAATTATTTCCTGTGGTAGGGTACACTATTTCCCTGTAATATAATACGTGGTCCAATTTAAAAATTATAGGTCAATATTAAGGTCCGATACCCTACCGTTAGGTAACATAGAAAAGAGTCTTCGAATTTCCTTGTTTTAATGCACTATTTAAAATATACATAGTGTGACCCCTAATTGACCTATAATTATTTCCTGTTGTAGGGTACACTATTACCCTGTAATATAATACCTGGTCCAATTTAAATATTATGGTTCCATATTAAGGTCTGATATCGCGCCTTGCGTTGGTTAACCATTGAAAGATTTCTTTGAATTTTTAAAGCATTTTAGAACGCTTATTTCTTCATTTTAAGCATCTCAGAAAACTCTATTTCGCATAGGCATACATAGTAAACTTTAGGGTCACGCTGTGTACCCCCTAAATGACCAATAATTATTTCCTGTGGTAGGGTACACTATTACCCGGAAATATAATACGTGGTCCAATTTAAAAATTATAGGTCAATATTAAGGTCCGATACCGTGCCGTTAGTTAACATTGAAAAATGTCTTTGAATTTTTAAAGCATTTTAGAACGCTTATTTCCTCATTTTAAGCTTCTCAGAACACTTTATTTCGCATAGGCATACATAGTAAACTTTAGGGTCGCGCTGTGTACCCCCTAATTGACCTATAATTATTTCCTGTGGTAGGGTACACTATAACCCTGTAATATAATACGTGGTCCAATTTAAAAATTATAGGTCAATATTAAGGTCCGATACCGTGCCGTTAGTTAACATAGAAAAGTGTCTTCGAATTTCCTTGTTTTAATGCACTATTTAAAATATACATAGTGTACCCCCTAATTGACCACTAATTATTTCCTGTTGTAGGGTACACTATTACCCTGTAATATAATACCTGGTCCAATTTAAATATTATGGGTCAATATTAAGGTCTGATATTGCGCCTTGCGTTAGTTAACCATTGAAAGATGTCTTTGAATTTTTAAAGCATTTTAGAACGCTTATTTCTTAATTTTAAGCTTCTCAGAACACTCTATTTCGCATAGGCATACATAGTAAACTTTAGGGTCACGCTGTGTACCCCCTAATTGACCTATAATTATTTCCTGTGGTAGGGTACACTATTACCCTGTAATATAATACGTGGTCCAATTTAAAAATTATAGGTCAATATTAAGGTCCGATACCGTGCCGTTAGTTAACATAGAAAAGTGTCTTTGAATTTTTAAAGCATTTTAGAACGCTTATTTCCTCATTTTAAGCTTCTCAGAACACGTTATTTCGCATAGGCATACATAGTAAACTTTAGGGTCACGCTGTGTACCCCCTAAATGACCTATAATTATTTCCTGTGGTAGGGTACACTATTTCCCTGTAATATAATACGTGGTCCAATTTAAAAATTATAGGTCAATATTAAGGTCCGATACCCTACCGTTAGGTAACATAGAAAAGAGTCTTCGAATTTCCTTGTTTTAATGCACTATTTAAAATATACATAGTGTGACCCCTAATTGACCTATAATTATTTCCTGTTGTAGGGTACACTATTACCCTGTAATATAATACCTGGTCCAATTTAAATACTATGGTTCCATATTAAGGTCTGATATCGCGCCTTGCGTTGGTTAACCATTGAAAGATTTCTTTGAATTTTTAAAGCATTTTAGAACGCTTATTTCTTCATTTTAAGCATCTCAGAAAACTCTATTTCGCATAGGCATACATAGTAAACTTTAGGGTCACGCTGTGTACCCCCTAAATGACCAATAATTATTTCCTGTGGTAGGGTACACTATTACCCGGAAATATAATACGTGGTCCAATTTAAAAATTATAGGTCAATATTAAGGTCCGATACCGTGCCGTTAGTTAACATTGAAAAATGTCTTTGAATTTTTAAAGCATTTTAGAACGCTTATTTCCTCATTTTAAGCTTCTCAGAACACTTTATTTCGCATAGGCATACATAGTAAACTTTAGGGTCGCGCTGTGTACCCCCTAATTGACCTATAATTATTTCCTGTGGTAGGGTACACTATAACCCTGTAATATAATACGTGGTCCAATTTAAAAATTATAGGTCAATATTAAGGTCCGATACCGTGCCGTTAGTTAACATAGAAAAGTGTCTTCGAATTTCCTTGTTTTAATGCACTATTTAAAATATACATAGTGTACCCCCTAATTGACCACTAATTATTTCCTGTTGTAGGGTACACTATTACCCTGTAATATAATACCTGGTCCAATTTAAATATTATGGTTCTATATTAAGGTCTGATATCGCGCCTTGCGTTAGTTAACCATTGAAAGATGTCTTTGAATTTTTAAAGCATTTTAGAACGCTTATTTCTTCATTTTAAGCTTCTCAGAACACTTTATTTCGCATAGGCATACATAGTAAACTTTAGGGTCCCGCTGTGTACCCCCTAATTGACCTATAATTATTTTCTGTTTTAGGGTACACTATCACCCTGTAATATAATACGTGGAGCAATTTAAAAATTATAGGTCAATATTAAGGTCCGATACCGTGCCGTTAGTTAACATAGAAAAGTGTCTTCGTATTTCCCTGTTTTAATGCACTATTTAAAATATACATAGTGTACCCCCTAATTGACGTATAATTATTTCCTGTGGTAGGGTACACTATTACCCTGTAATACAATACCTAGTCCAATTTAAATATTATGGGTCAATATTAAGGTCGGAAATTGCGCCTTGCGTTAGTTAACCATTGAAAGATGTCTTTGAATTTTTAAAGCATTTTAGAACGCTTATTTCTTCATTTTAAGCTTCTCAGAACACTTTATTTCGCTTAGGCATACATAGTAAACTTTAGGGTCCCGCTGTGTACCCCCTAATTGACCTATAATTATTTTCTGTGGTAGGGTACACTATCACCCTGTAATATAATACGTATTCCAATTTAAAAATTTTAGGTCAATATTAAGGTCCGATACCGTGCCGTTAGTTAACATAGAAAAGAGTCTTCGAATTTCCTTGTTTTAATGTACTATTTAAAATACACATAGTGTACCCCCTAATTGACCTATATTTAATTCCTGTGGTAGGGTACACTATTACCCTGTAATATAATTCCTGGTCCAATTTAAATATTATGGTTCCATATTAAGGTCTGATATCGCGCCTTGCGTTAGTTAACCATTGAAAGATGTCTTTGAATTTTTAAAGCATTTTAGAACGCTAATTTCTTCATTTTAAGCTTCTCAGAGCACTCTATTTCGCTTAGGCATACATAGTAAACTTTAGGGTCACGCTGTGTACCCCCTAATTGACCTATAATTATTTCCTGTCTTAGGGTACACTATTACCCTGTAATATAATACGAGGTCCAATTTAAAAAGTATAGGTCAATATTAAGGTCCGATACCGTGCCGTTAGTTAACATAGAAAAGAGTCTTCGTATTTCCTTGTTTTAATGCACTATTTAAAATATACATAGTGTACCCCCTAATTGACCTATAATTATTTCTTGTGGTAGGGTACACTATTACCCTGTAATATAATACCTGGTCCAATTTAAATATTATAGGTCAATATTAAGGTCTGATATTGCGCCTAGCGTTAGTTAACCATTGAAAGATGTCTTTGAATTTTTAAAGCATTTTAGAACGCTTATTTCTTCATTTTAAGCTTCTCAGAACACTCTATTTCGCATAGGCATACATAGTAAACTTTAGGGTCACGCTGTGTACCCCCTAATTGACCTATAATTATTTCCTGTGGTAGGGTACACTATTACCCTATAATATAATACGTGGTCCAATTTAAAAATTATAGGTCAATATTAAGGTCCGACACCGTGCCGTTAGTTAACATAGAAAAGTGTCTTTGAATTTTTAAAGCATTTTAGAACGCTTATTTCCTCATTTTAAGCTTCTCAGAACAGTTTATTTCGCATAGGCATACATAGTAAACTTTAGGGTCACACTGTGTATCCCCTAATTGACCTATAATTATTTCCTGTGGTAGGGTACACTATTACCCTGTAATATATTACGTGGTCAAATTTAAAAATTATAGGTCAATATTAAGGTCCGATACCGTTCCGTTAGTTAACATAGAAAAGAGTCTTCGTAGTTCCTTGTTTTAATGCACTATTTAAAATATACATAGTGTACCCCCTAATTGACCTATAATTATTTCCTGTGGTAGGGTACACTATTACCCTGTAATATAATACCTGGTCCAATTTAAATATTATGGGTCAATATTAAGGTGTGATATTGCGCCTAGCGTTAGTTAACCATTGAAAGATGTCTTTGAATTTTTAAAGCATTTTAGAACGCTTATTTCTTCATTTTAAGCTTCTCAGAACACTCTATTTCGCATAGGCATACATAGTAAACTTTAGGGTCACGCTGTGTACCCCCTAATTGACCTATAATTATTTCCTGTGGTAGGGTACACTATTACCCTATAATATAATACGTGGTCCAATTTAAATATTATAGGTCAATATTAAGGTCCGATACCGTGCCGTTAGTTAACATAGAAAAGTGTCTTTGAATTTTTAAAGCATTTTAGAACGCTTATTTCCTCATTTTAAGCTTCTCAGAACAGTTTATTTCGCATAGGCATACATAGTAAACTTTAGGGTCACACTGTGTATCCCCTAATTGACCTATTATTATTTCCTGTGATAGGGTACACTATTACCCTGTAATATAATACGTGGTCAAATTTAAAAATTATAGGTCAATATTAAGGTCCGATACCGTTCCGTTAGTTAACATAGGAAAGTGTCTTCGTATTTCCTTGTTTTAATGCACTATTTAAAATATACATAGTGTACCCCCTAATTGACCTATAATTATTTCCTGCGGAAGGGTACACTATTACCCTGTACTATAATACGTGGTCCAATTTAAAAATTATAGGTCAATATTAAGGTCCGATACCGTGCCGTTAGTTAACATAGAAAAGTGTCTTCGAATTTCCTTGTTTTAATGCGCTATTTAAAATATACATAGTGTACCCCCTAATTGACCTATAATTATTTCCTGTGGTAGGGTACACTATTACCCTGTAATATAATACTTGGTCCAATTTAAAAATTATAGGTCAATATTAAGGTCCGATACCGTGCCGTTAGTTAACATTGAAAAATGTCTTTGAATTTTTAAAGCATTTTAGAACGCTTATTTCTTCATTTTAAGCTTCTCAGAACACTCTATTTCGCATAGGCATGCATAGTAAAATTTAGGATCACGCTGTGTACCCCCTAAATGATCTATAATTATTTCCTGTGGTAGGATACACTATAACCCTGTAATATAATACGTGGTCCAATTTAAAAATTATAGGTCAATATTAATTTCCGATACCGTGCCGTTAGTTAACATAGAAAAGAGTCTTCGAATTTCCTTGTTTTAATGTACTATTTAAAATATACATAGTGTACCCCCTAATTGACCTATATTTAATTCCTGTGGTAGGGTACACTATTACCCTGTAATATAATACGTGGTCCAATTTAAAAATTATAGGTCAATATTAAGGTCCGATACTGTGCCGTTAGTTAACATTGAAAAATGTCTTTGAATTTTTAAAGCATTTTAGAACGCTTACTTCCTCATTTTAAGCTTCTCAGAACACTTTATTTCGCATAGGCATACATAGTAAACTTTAGGGTCACGCTGTGTACCCCCTAATTGACCTATAATTATTTCCTGTGGTAGGATACACTATAACCCTGTAATATAATACGTGGTCCAATTTAAAAATTATAGGTCAATATTAAGGTCCGATACCGTGCCGTTAGTTAACATAGAAAAGTGTCTTCGAATTTCCTTGTTTTAATGCGCTATTTAAAATATACATAGTGTACCCCCTAATTGACCTATAATTATTTCCTGCGGTAGGGTACACTATTACCCTGTAATATAATACGTGGTCCAATTTAAAAATTATAGGTCAATATTAAGGTCCGATACCGTGCCGTTAGTTAACATTGAAAAATGTCTTTGAATATTTAAAGCATTTTAGAACGCTTATTTCTTCATTTTAAGCTTCTCAGAACACTTTATTTCGCTTAGGCATACATAGTAAACTTTAGGGTCCCGCTGTGTACCCCCTAATTGACCTATAATTATTTTCTGTGGTAGGGTACACTATCACCCTGTAATATAATACGTATTCCAATTTAAAAATTTTAGGTCAATATTAAGGTCCGATACCGTGCCGTTAGTTAACATAGAAAAGTGTCTTCGTATTTCCCTGTTTTAATGCACTATTTAAAATATACATAGTGTACCCCCTAATTGACCTATAATTATTTCCTGTGGTAGGGTACACTATTACCCTGTAATACAATACCTAGTCAAATTTAAATATTATGGGTCAATATTAAGGTCTGAAATTGCGCCTTGCGTTAGTTAACCATTGAAAGATGTCTTTGAATTTTTAAAGCATTTTAGAACGCTTATTTCTTCATTTTAAGCTTCTCAGAACACTTTATTTCGCTTAGGCATACATAGTAAACTTTAGGGTCCCGCTGTGTACCCCCTAATTGACCTATAATTATTTTCTGTGGTAGGGTACACTATCACCCTGTAATATAATACGCATTCCAATTTAAAAATTTTAGGTCAATATTAAGGTCCGATACCGTGCCGTTAGTTAACATAGAAAAGAGTCTTCGAATTTCCTTGTTTTAATGTACTATTTAAAATACACATAGTGTACCCCCTAATTGACCTATATTTAATTCCTGTGGTAGGGTACACTATTACCCTGTAATATAATTCCTGGTCCAATTTAAATATTATGGTTCCATATTAAGGTCTGATATCGCGCCTTGCGTTAGTTAACCATTGAAAGATGTCTTTGAATTTTTAAAGCATTTTAGAACGCTAATTTCTTCATTTTAAGCTTCTCAGAACACTCTATTTCGCATAGGCATACATAGTAAACTTTAGGGTCACGCTGTGTACCCCCTAATTGACCTATAATTATTTCCTGTCTTAGGGTACACTATTACCCTGTAATATAATACGAGGTCCAATTTAAAAAGTATAGGTCAATATTAAGGTCCGATATAGTGCCGTTAGTTAACATAGAAAAGAGTCTTCGTATTTCCTTGTTTTAATGCACTATTTAAAATATACATAGTGTACCCCCTAATTGACCTATAATTATTTCTTGTGGTAGGGTACACTATTACCCTGTAATATAATACCTGGTCCAATTTAAATATTATAGGTCAATATTAAGGTCTGATATTGCGCCTAGCGTTAGTTAACCATTGAAAGATGTCTTTGAATTTTTAAAGCATTTTAGAACGCTTATTTCTTCATTTTAAGCTTCTCAGAACACTCTATTTCGCATAGGCATACATAGTAAACTTTAGGGTCACGCTGTGTACCCCCTAATTGACCTATAATTATTTCCTGTGGTAGGGTACACTATTACCCTATAATATAATACGTGGTCCAATTTAAAAATTATAGGTCAATATTAAGGTCCGACACCGTGCCGTTAGTTAACATAGAAAAGTGTCTTTGAATTTTTAAAGCATTTTAGAACGCTTATTTCCTCATTTTAAGCTTCTCAGAACAGTTTATTTCGCATAGGCATACATAGTAAACTTTAGGGTCACACTGTGTATCCCCTAATTGACCTATAATTATTTCCTGTGGTAGGGTACACTATTACCCTGTAATATATTACGTGGTCAAATTTAAAAATTATAGGTCAATATTAAGGTCCGATACCGTTCCGTTAGTTAACATAGAAAAGAGTCTTCGTAGTTCCTTGTTTTAATGCACTATTTAAAATATACATAGTGTACCCCCTAATTGACCTATTATTATTTCCTGTGGTAGGGTACACTATTACCCTGTAATATAATACCTGGTCCAATTTAAATATTATGGGTCAATATTAAGGTGTGATATTGCGCCTAGCGTTAGTTAACCATTGAAAGATGTCTTTGAATTTTTAAAGCATTTTAGAACGCTTATTTCTTCATTTTAAGCTTCTCAGAACACTCTATTTCGCATAGGCATACATAGTAAACTTTAGGGTCACGCTGTGTACCCCCTAATTGACCTATAATTATTTCCTGTGGTAGGGTACACTATTACCCTATAATATAATACGTGGTCCAATTTAAATATTATAGGTCAATATTAAGGTCCGATACCGTGCCGTTAGTTAACATAGAAAAGTGTCTTTGAATTTTTAAAGCATTTTAGAACGCTTATTTCCTCATTTTAAGCTTCTCAGAACAGTTTATTTCGCATAGGCATACATAGTAAACTTTAGGGTCACACTGTGTATCCCCTAATTGACCTATTATTATTTCCTGTGATAGGGTACACTATTACCCTGTAATATAATACGTGGTCAAATTTAAAAATTATAGGTCAATATTAAGGTCCGATACCGTTCCGTTAGTTAACATAGGAAAGTGTCTTCGTATTTCCTTGTTTTAATGCACTATTTAAAATATACATAGTGTACCCCCTAATTGACCTATAATTATTTCCTGCGGAAGGGTACACTATTACCCTGTACTATAATACGTGGTCCAATTTAAAAATTATAGGTCAATATTAAGGTCCGATACCGTGCCGTTAGTTAACATTGAAAAATGTCTTTGAATTTTTAAAGCATTTTAGAACGCTTATTTCTTCATTTTAAGCTTCTCAGAACACTCTATTTCGCTTAGGCATGCATAGTAAAATTTAGGGTCACGCTGTGTACCCCCTAAATGATCTATAATTATTTCCTGTGGTAGGATACACTATAACCCTGTAATATAATACGTGGTCCAATTTAAAAATTATAGGTCAATATTAATTTCCGATACCGTGCCGTTAGTTAACATAGAAAAGAGTCTTCGAATTTCCTTGTTTTAATGTACTATTTAAAATATACATAGTGTACCCCCTAATTGACCTATATTTAATTCCTGTGGTAGGGTACACTATTACCCTGTAATATAATACGTGGTCCAATTTAAAAATTATAGGTCAATATTAAGGTCCGATACCGTGCCGTTAGTTAACATTGAAAAATGTCTTTGAATTTTTAAAGCATTTTAGAACGCTTACTTCCTCATTTTAAGCTTCTCAGAACACTTTATTTCGCATAGGCATACATAGTAAACTTTAGGGTCACGCTGTGTACCCCCTAATTGACCTATAATTATTTCCTGTGGTAGGATACACTATAACCCTGTAATATAATACGTGGTCCAATTTAAAAATTATAGGTCAATATTAAGGTCCGATACCGTGCCGTTAGTTAACATAGAAAAGTGTCTTCGAATTTCCTTGTTTTAATGCGCTATTTAAAATATACATAGTGTACCCCCTAATTGACCTATAATTATTTCCTGCGGTAGGGTACACTATTACCCTGTAATATAATACGTGGTCCAATTTAAAAATTATAGGTCAATATTAAGGTCCGATACCGTGCCGTTAGTTAACATTGAAAAATGTCTTTGAATATTTAAAGCATTTTAGAACGCTTATTTCTTCATTTTAAGCTTCTCAGAACACTTTATTTCGCTTAGGCATACATAGTAAACTTTAGGGTCCCGCTGTGTACCCCCTAATTGACCTATAATTATTTTCTGTGGTAGGGTACACTATCACCCTGTAATATAATACGTATTCCAATTTAAAAATTTTAGGTCAATATTAAGGTCCGATACCGTGCCGTTAGTTAACATAGAAAAGTGTCTTCGTATTTCCCTGTTTTAATGCACTATTTAAAATATACATAGTGTACCCCCTAATTGACCTATAATTATTTCCTGTGGTAGGGTACACTATTACCCTGTAATACAATACCTAGTCCAATTTAAATATTATGGGTCAATATTAAGGTCTGAAATTGCGCCTTGCGTTAGTTAACCATTGAAAGATGTCTTTGAATTTTTAAAGCATTTTAGAACGCTTATTTCTTCATTTTAAGCTTCTCAGAACACTTTATTTCGCTTAGGCATACATAGTAAACTTTAGGGTCCCGCTGTGTACCCCCTAATTGACCTATAATTATTTTCTGTGGTAGGGTACACTATCACCCTGTAATATAATACGCATTCCAATTTAAAAATTTTAGGTCAATATTAAGGTCCGATACCGTGCCGTTAGTTAACATAGAAAAGAGTCTTCGAATTTCCTTGTTTTAATGTACTATTTAAAATACACATAGTGTACCCCCTAATTGACCTATATTTAATTCCTGTGGTAGGGTACACTATTACCCTGTAATATAATTCCTGGTCCAATTTAAATATTATGGTTCCATATTAAGGTCTGATATCGCGCCTTGCGTTAGTTAACCATTGAAAGATGTCTTTGAATTTTTAAAGCATTTTAGAACGCTAATTTCTTCATTTTAAGCTTCTCAGAACACTCTATTTCGCATAGGCATACATAGTAAACTTTAGGGTCACGCTGTGTACCCCCTAATTGACCTATAATTATTTCCTGTCTTAGGGTACACTATTACCCTGTAATATAATACGAGGTCCAATTTAAAAAGTATAGGTCAATATTAAGGTCCGATATAGTGCCGTTAGTTAACATAGAAAAGAGTCTTCGTATTTCCTTGTTTTAATGCACTATTTAAAATATACATAGTGTACCCCCTAATTGACCTATAATTATTTCTTGTGGTAGGGTACACTATTACCCTGTAATATAATACCTGGTCCAATTTAAATATTATAGGTCAATATTAAGGTCTGATATTGCGCCTAGCGTTAGTTAACCATTGAAAGATGTCTTTGAATTTTTAAAGCATTTTAGAACGCTTATTTCTTCATTTTAAGCTTCTCAGAACACTCTATTTCGCATAGGCATACATAGTAAACTTTAGGGTCACGCTGTGTACCCCCTAATTGACCTATAATTATTTCCTGTGGTAGGGTACACTATTACCCTATAATATAATACGTGGTCCAATTTAAAAATTATAGGTCAATATTAAGGTCCGACACCGTGCCGTTAGTTAACATAGAAAAGTGTCTTTGAATTTTTAAAGCATTTTAGAACGCTTATTTCCTCATTTTAAGCTTCTCAGAACAGTTTATTTCGCATAGGCATACATAGTAAACTTTAGGGTCACACTGTGTATCCCCTAATTGACCTATAATTATTTCCTGTGGTAGGGTACACTATTACCCTGTAATATATTACGTGGTCAAATTTAAAAATTATAGGTCAATATTAAGGTCCGATACCGTTCCGTTAGTTAACATAGAAAAGAGTCTTCGTAGTTCCTTGTTTTAATGCACTATTTAAAATATACATAGTGTACCCCCTAATTGACCTATTATTATTTCCTGTGGTAGGGTACACTATTACCCTGTAATATAATACCTGGTCCAATTTAAATATTATGGGTCAATATTAAGGTGTGATATTGCGCCTAGCGTTAGTTAACCATTGAAAGATGTCTTTGAATTTTTAAAGCATTTTAGAACGCTTATTTCTTCATTTTAAGCTTCTCAGAACACTCTATTTCGCATAGGCATACATAGTAAACTTTAGGGTCACGCTGTGTACCCCCTAATTGACCTATAATTATTTCCTGTGGTAGGGTACACTATTACCCTATAATATAATACGTGGTCCAATTTAAATATTATAGGTCAATATTAAGGTCCGATACCGTGCCGTTAGTTAACATAGAAAAGTGTCTTTGAATTTTTAAAGCATTTTAGAACGCTTATTTCCTCATTTTAAGCTTCTCAGAACAGTTTATTTCGCATAGGCATACATAGTAAACTTTAGGGTCACACTGTGTATCCCCTAATTGACCTATTATTATTTCCTGTGATAGGGTACACTATTACCCTGTAATATAATACGTGGTCAAATTTAAAAATTATAGGTCAATATTAAGGTCCGATACCGTTCCGTTAGTTAACATAGGAAAGTGTCTTCGTATTTCCTTGTTTTAATGCACTATTTAAAATATACATAGTGTACCCCCTAATTGACCTATAATTATTTCCTGCGGAAGGGTACACTATTACCCTGTACTATAATACGTGGTCCAATTTAAAAATTATAGGTCAATATTAAGGTCCGATACCGTGCCGTTAGTTAACATTGAAAAATGTCTTTGAATTTTTAAAGCATTTTAGAACGCTTATTTCTTCATTTTAAGCTTCTCAGAACACTCTATTTCGCTTAGGCATGCATAGTAAAATTTAGGGTCACGCTGTGTACCCCCTAAATGATCTATAATTATTTCCTGTGGTAGGATACACTATAACCCTGTAATATAATACGTGGTCCAATTTAAAAATTATAGGTCAATATTAATTTCCGATACCGTGCCGTTAGTTAACATAGAAAAGAGTCTTCGAATTTCCTTGTTTTAATGTACTATTTAAAATATACATAGTGTACCCCCTAATTGACCTATATTTAATTCCTGTGGTAGGGTACACTATTACCCTGTAATATAATACGTGGTCCAATTTAAAAATTATAGGTCAATATTAAGGTCCGATACCGTGCCGTTAGTTAACATTGAAAAATGTCTTTGAATTTTTAAAGCATTTTAGAACGCTTACTTCCTCATTTTAAGCTTCTCAGAACACTTTATTTCGCATAGGCATACATAGTAAACTTTAGGGTCACGCTGTGTACCCCCTAATTGACCTATAATTATTTCCTGTGGTAGGATACACTATAACCCTGTAATATAATACGTGGTCCAATTTAAAAATTATAGGTCAATATTAAGGTCCGATACCGTGCCGTTAGTTAACATAGAAAAGTGTCTTCGAATTTCCTTGTTTTAATGCGCTATTTAAAATATACATAGTGTACCCCCTAATTGACCTATAATTATTTCCTGCGGTAGGGTACACTATTACCCTGTAATATAATACGTGGTCCAATTTAAAAATTATAGGTCAATATTAAGGTCCGATACCGTGCCGTTAGTTAACATTGAAAAATGTCTTTGAATATTTAAAGCATTTTAGAACGCTTATTTCTTCATTTTAAGCTTCTCAGAACACTTTATTTCGCTTAGGCATACATAGTAAACTTTAGGGTCCCGCTGTGTACCCCCTAATTGACCTATAATTATTTTCTGTGGTAGGGTACACTATCACCCTGTAATATAATACGTATTCCAATTTAAAAATTTTAGGTCAATATTAAGGTCCGATACCGTGCCGTTAGTTAACATAGAAAAGAGTCTTCGAATTTCCTTGTTTTAATGTACTATTTAAAATACACATAGTGTACCCCCTAATTGACCTATATTTAATTCCTGTGGTAGGGTACACTATTACCCTGTAATATAATTCCTGGTCCAATTTAAATATTATGGTTCCATATTAAGGTCTGATATCGCGCCTTGCGTTAGTTAACCATTGAAAGATGTCTTTGAATTTTTAAAGCATTTTAGAACGCTAATTTCTTCATTTTACGCTTCTCAGAACACTCTATTTCGCATAGGCATACATAGTAAACTTTAGGGTCACGCTGTGTACCCCCTAATTGACCTATAATTATTTCCTGTCTTAGGGTACACTATTACCCTATAATATAATACGTGGTCCAATTTAAAAATTATAGGTCAATATTAAGGTCCGACACCGTGCCGTTAGTTAACATAGAAAAGTGTCTTTGAATTTTTAAAGCATTTTAGAACGCTTATTTCCTCATTTTAAGCTTCTCAGAACAGTTTATTTCGCATAGGCATACATAGTAAACTTTAGGGTCACACTGTGTATCCCCTAATTGACCTATAATTATTTCCTGTGGTAGGGTACACTATTACCCTGTAATATATTACGTGGTCAAATTTAAAAATTATAGGTCAATATTAAGGTCCGATACCGTTCCGTTAGTTAACATAGGAAAGTGTCTTCGTATTTCCTTGATTTAATGCACTATTTAAAATATACATAGTGTATCCCCTAATTGACCTATAATTATTTCCTGCGGTAGGGTACACTATTACCCTGTAATATAATACCTGGTCCAACTTAAATATTATGGGTCAATATTAAGGTCTGATATTGCGCCTTGCGCTAGTTAACCATTGAAAGATGTCTTTGAATTTTTAAAGCATTTTAGAACGCTTATTTCTTCATTTTAAGCTTCTCAGAACACTCTATTTCGCATAGGCATACATAGTAAACTTTAGGGTCACGCTGTGTACCCCCTAAATGACCTATAATTATTTCCTGTCTTAGGGTACACTATTACCCTGTAATATAATACGAGGTCCAATTTAAAAAGTATAGGTCAATATTAAGGTCCGATACCGTGCCGTTAGTTAACATAGAAAAGAGTCTTCGTAGTTCCTTGTTTTAATGCACTATTTAAAATATACATAGTGTACCCCCTAATTGACCTATAATTATTTCCTGTGGTAGGGTACACTATTACCCTGTAATATAATACCTGGTCCAATTTAAATATTATGGGTCAATATTAAGGTGTGATATTGCGCCTAGCGTTAGTTAACCATTGAAAGATGTCTTTGAATTTTTAAAGCATTTTAGAACGCTTATTTCTTCATTTTAAGCTTCTCAGAACACTCTATTTCGCATAGGCATACATAGTAAACTTTAGGGTCACGCTGTGTACCCCCTAAATGATCTATAATTATTTCCTGTGGTAGGATACACTATAACCCTGTAATATAATACGTGGTCCAATTTAAAAATTATAGGTCAATATTAAGGTCCGATACCGTGCCGTTAGTTAACATAGAAAAGTGTCTTTGAATTTTTAAAGCATTTTAGAACGCTTATTTCCTCATTTTAAGCTTCTCAGAACAGTTTATTTCTCATAGGCATACATAGTAAACTTTAGGGTCACACTGTGTATCCCCTAATTGAACTATAATTATTTCCTGTGGTAGGGTACACTATTACACTGTAATATAATACGTGGTCCAATTTAAAAATTATAGGTCAATATTAATTTCCGATACCGTGCCGTTAGTTAACATAGAAAAGAGTCTTCGAATTTCCTTGTTTTAATGTACTATTTAAAATATACATAGTGTACCCCCTAATTGACCTATATTTAATTCCTGTGGTAGGGTACACTATTACCCTGTAATATAATACCTGGTCCAATTTAAATATTATGGGTCAATATTAAGGTCTGATATTGCGCCTTGCGCTAGTTAACCATTGAAAGATGTCTTTGAATTTTTAAAGCATTTTAGAACGCTTATTTCTTCATTTTAAGCTTCTCAGAACACTCTATTTCGCATAGGCATACATAGTAAAATTTAGGGTCACGCTGTGTACCCCCTAAATGACCTATAATTATTTCCTGTGGTAGGGTACACTACTACCCTGTAATATAATACGTGGTCCAATTTAAAAATTATAGGTCAATATTAAGGTCCGATACCGCGCCGTTAGTTAACATTGAAAAATGTCTTTGAATTTTTAAAGCATTTTAGAACGCTTACTTCCTCATTTTAAGCTTCTCAGAACACTTTATTTCGCATAGGCATACATAGTAAACTTTAGGGTCACGCTGTGTACCCCCTAATTGACCTATAATTATTTCCTGTGGTAGGATACACTATAACCCTGTAATATAATACGTGGTCCAATTTAAAAATTATAGGTCAATATTAAGGTCCGATACCGTGCCGTTAGTTAACATAGAAAAGTGTCTTCGAATTTCCTTGTTTTAATGCGCTATTTAAAATATACATAGTGTACCCCCTAATTGACCTATAATTATTTCCTGTGGTAGGGTACACTATTACCCTGTAATATAATACGTGGTCCAATTTAAAAATTATAGGTCAATATTAAGGTCCGATACCGTGCCGTTAGTTAACATTGAAAAATGTCTTTGAATATTTAAAGCATTTTAGAACGCTTATTTCTTCATTTTAAGCTTCTCAGAACACTTTATTTCGCTTAGGCATACATAGTAAACTTTAGGGTCCCGCTGTGTACCCCCTAATTGACCTATAATTATTTTCTGTGGTAGGGTACACTATCACCCTGTAATATAATACATATTCCAATTTAAAAATTTTAGGTCAATATTAAGGTCCGATACCGTGCCGTTAGTTAACATAGAAAAGAGTCTTCGAATTTCCTTGTTTTAATGTACTATTTAAAATACACATAGTGTACCCCCTAATTGACCTATATTTAATTCCTGTGGTAGGGTACACTATTACCCTGTAATATAATTCCTGGTCCAATTTAAATATTATGGTTCCATATTAAGGTCTGATATCGCGCCTTGCGTTAGTTAACCATTGAAAGATGTCTTTGAATTTTTAAAGCATTTTAGAACGCTAATTTCTTCATTTTAAGCTTCTCAGAACACTCTATTTCGCATAGGCATACATAGTAAACTTTAGGGTCACGCTGTGTACCCCCTAATTGACCTATAATTATTTCCTGTCTTAGGGTACACTATTACCCTATAATATAATACGTGGTCCAATTTAAAAATTATAGGTCAATATTAAGGTCCGACACCGTGCCGTTAGTTAACATAGAAAAGTGTCTTTGAATTTTTAAAGCATTTTAGAACGCTTATTTCCTCATTTTAAGCTTCTCAGAACAGTTTATTTCGCATAGGCATACATAGTAAACTTTAGGGTCACACTGTGTATCCCCTAATTGACCTATAATTATTTCCTGTGGTAGGGTACACTATTACCCTGTAATATATTACGTGGTCAAATTTAAAAATTATAGGTCAATATTAAGGTCCGATACCGTTCCGTTAGTTAACATAGGAAAGTGTCTTCGTATTTCCTTGATTTAATGCACTATTTAAAATATACATAGTGTATCCCCTAATTGACCTATAATTATTTCCTGCGGTAGGGTACACTATTACCCTGTAATATAATACCTGGTCCAACTTAAATATTATGGGTCAATATTAAGATCTGATATTGCGCCTTGCGCTAGTTAACCATTGAAAGATGTCTTTGAATTTTTAAAGCATTTTAGAACGCTTATTTCTTCATTTTAAGCTTCTCAGAACACTCTATTTCGCATAGGCATACATAGTAAACTTTAGGGTCACGCTGTGTACCCCCTAAATGACCTATAATTATTTCCTGTCTTAGGGTACACTATTACCCTGTAATATAATACGAGGTCCAATTTAAAAAGTATAGGTCAATATTAAGGTCCGATACCGTGCCGTTAGTTAACATAGAAAAGAGTCTTCGGAGTTCCTTGTTTTAATGCACTATTTAAAATATACATAGTGTACCCCCTAATTGACCTATAATTATTTCCTGTGGTAGGGTACACTATTACCCTGTAATATAATACCTGGTCCAATTTAAATATTATGGGTCAATATTAAGGTGTGATATTGCGCCTAGCGTTAGTTAACCATTGAAAGATGTCTTTGAATTTTTAAAGCATTTTAGAACGCTTATTTCTTCATTTTAAGCTTCTCAGAACACTCTATTTCGCATAGGCATACATAGTAAACTTTAGGGTCACGCTGTGTACCCCCTAAATGATCTATAATTATTTCCTGTGGTAGGATACACTATAACCCTGTAATATAATACGTGGTCCAATTTAAAAATTATAGGTCAATATTAAGGTCCGATACCGTGCCGTTAGTTAACATAGAAAAGTGTCTTTGAATTTTTAAAGCATTTTAGAACGCTTATTTCCTCATTTTAAGCTTCTCAGAACAGTTTATTTCTCATAGGCATACATAGTAAACTTTAGGGTCACACTGTGTATCCCCTAATTGAACTATAATTATTTCCTGTGGTAGGGTACACTATTACACTGTAATATAATACGTGGTCCAATTTAAAAATTATAGGTCAATATTAATTTCCGATACCGTGCCGTTAGTTAACATAGAAAAGAGTCTTCGAATTTCCTTGTTTTAATGTACTATTTAAAATATACATAGTGTACCCCCTAATTGACCTATATTTAATTCCTGTGGTAGGGTACACTATTACCCTGTAATATAATACCTGGTCCAATTTAAATATTATGGGTCAATATTAAGGTCCGATACCGTGCCGTTAGTTAACATTGAAAAATGTCTTTGAATTTTTAAAGCATTTTAGAACGCTTACTTCCTCATTTTAAGCTTCTCAGAACACTTTATTTCGCATAGGCATACATAGTAAACTTTAGGGTCACGCTGTGTACCCCCTAATTGACCTATAATTATTTCCTGTGGTAGGATACACTATAACCCTGTAATATAATACGTGGTCCAATTTAAAAATTATAGGTCAATATTAAGGTCCGATACCGTGCCGTTAGTTAACATAGAAAAGTGTCTTCGAATTTCCTTGTTTTAATGCGCTATTTAAAATATACATAGTGTACCCCCTAATTGACCTATAATTATTTCCTGTGGTAGGGTACACTATTACCCTGTAATATAATACGTGGTCCAATTTAAAAATTATAGGTCAATATTAAGATCCGATACCGTGCCGTTAGTTAACATTGAAAAATGTCTTTGAATATTTAAAGCATTTTAGAACGCTTATTTCTTCATTTTAAGCTTCTCAGAACACTTTATTTCGCTTAGGCATACATAGTAAACTTTAGGGTCCCGCTGTGTACCCCCTAATTGACCTATAATTATTTTCTGTGGTAGGGTACACTATCACCCTGTAATATAATACATATTCCAATTTAAAAATTTTAGGTCAATATTAAGGTCCGATACCGTGCCGTTAGTTAACATAGAAAAGAGTCTTCGAATTTCCTTGTTTTAATGTACTATTTAAAATACACATAGTGTACCCCCTAATTGACCTATATTTAATTCCTGTGGTAGGGTACACTATTACCCTGTAATATAATTCCTGGTCCAATTTAAATATTATGGTTCCATATTAAGGTCTGATATCGCGCCTTGCGTTAGTTAACCATTGAAAGATGTCTTTGAATTTTTAAAGCATTTTAGAACGCTAATTTCTTCATTTTAAGCTTCTCAGAACACTCTATTTCGCATAGGCATACATAGTAAACTTTAGGGTCACGCTGTGTACCCCCTAAATGATCTATAATTATTTCCTGTGGTAGGATACACTATAACCCTGTAATATAATACGTGGTCCAATTTAAAAATTATAGGTCAATATTAAGGTCCGATACCGTGCCGTTAGTTAACATAGAAAAGTGTCTTTGAATTTTTAAAGCATTTTAGAACGCTTATTTCCTCATTTTAAGCTTCTCAGAACAGTTTATTTCTCATAGGCATACATAGTAAACTTTAGGGTCACACTGTGTATCCCCTAATTGAACTATAATTATTTCCTGTGGTAGGGTACACTATTACACTGTAATATAATACGTGGTCCAATTTAAAAATTATAGGTCAATATTAATTTCCGATACCGTGCCGTTAGTTAACATAGAAAAGAGTCTTCGAATTTCCTTGTTTTAATGTACTATTTAAAATATACATAGTGTACCCCCTAATTGACCTATATTTAATTCCTGTGGTAGGGTACACTATTACCCTGTAATATAATTCCTGGTCCAATTTAAATATTATGGTTCCATATTAAGGTCTGATATCGCGCCTTGCGTTAGTTAACCATTGAAAGATGTCTTTGAATTTTTAAAGCATTTTAGAACGCTTATTTCTTCATTTTAAGCTTCTCAGAACACTCTATTTCGCATAGGCATACATAGTAAAATTTAGGGTCACGCTGTGTACCCCCTAAATGACCTATAATTATTTCCTGTGGTAGGGTACACTATTACCCTGTAATATAATACGTGGTCCAATTTAAAAATTATAGGTCAATATTAAGGTCCGATACCGTGCCGTTAGTTAACATTGAAAAATGTCTTTGAATTTTTAAAGCATTTTAGAACGCTTACTTCCTCATTTTAAGCTTCTCAGAACACTTTATTTCGCATAGGCATACATAGTAAACTTTAGGGTCACGCTGTGTACCCCCTAATTGACCTATAATTATTTCCTGTGGTAGGATACACTATAACCCTGTAATATAATACGTGGTCCAATTTAAAAATTATAGGTCAATATTAAGGTCCGATACCGTGCCGTTAGTTAACATAGAAAAGTGTCTTCGAATTTCCTTGTTTTAATGCGCTATTTAAAATATACATAGTGTACCCCCTAATTGACCTATAATTATTTCCTGTGGTAGGGTACACTATTACCCTGTAATATAATACGTGGTCCAATTTAAAAATTATAGGTCAATATTAAGGTTCGATACCGTGCCGTTAGTTAACATTGAAAAATGTCTTTGAATATTTAAAGCATTTTAGAACGCTTATTTCTTCATTTTAAGCTTCTCAGAACACTTTATTTCGCTTAGGCATACATAGTAAACTTTAGGGTCCCGCTGTGTACCCCCTAATTGACCTATAATTATTTTCTGTGGTAGGGTACACTATCACCCTGTAATATAATACATATTCCAATTTAAAAATTTTAGGTCAATATTAAGGTCCGATACCGTGCCGTTAGTTAACATAGAAAAGAGTCTTCGAATTTCCTTGTTTTAATGTACTATTTAAAATACACATAGTGTACCCCCTAATTGACCTATATTTAATTCCTGTGGTAGGGTACACTATTACCCTGTAATATAATTCCTGGTCCAATTTAAATATTATGGTTCCATATTAAGGTCTGATATCGCGCCTTGCGTTAGTTAACCATTGAAAGATGTCTTTGAATTTTTAAAGCATTTTAGAACGCTAATTTCTTCATTTTAAGCTTCTCAGAACACTCTATTTCGCATAGGCATACATAGTAATCTTTAGGGTCACGCTGTGTACCCCCAAATTGACCTATAATTATTTCCTGTCTTAGGGTACACTATTACCCTATAATATAATACGTGGTCCAATTTAAAAATTATAGGTCAATATTAAGGTCCGACACCGTGCCGTTAGTTAACATAGAAAAGTGTCTTTGAATTTTTAAAGCATTTTAGAACGCTTATTTCCTCATTTTAAGCTTCTCAGAACAGTTTATTTCGCATAGGCATACATAGTAAACTTTAGGGTCACACTGTGTATCCCCTAATTGACCTATAATTATTTCCTGTGGTAGGGTACACTATTACCCTGTAATATATTACGTGGTCAAATTTAAAAATTATAGGTCAATATTAAGGTCCGATACCGTTCCGTTAGTTAACATAGGAAAGTGTCTTCGTATTTCCTTGATTTAATGCACTATTTAAAATATACATAGTGTATCCCCTAATTGACCTATAATTATTTCCTGCGGTAGGGTACACTATTACCCTGTAATATAATACCTGGTCCAACTTAAATATTATGGGTCAATATTAAGGTCTGATATTGCTCCTTGCGCTAGTTAACCATTGAAAGATGTCTTTGAATTTTTAAAGCATTTTAGAACGCTTATTTCTTCATTTTAAGCTTCTCAGAACACTCTATTTCGCATAGGCATACATAGTAAACTTTAGGGTCACGCTGTGTACCCCCTAAATGACCTATAATTATTTCCTGTCTTAGGGTACACTATTACCCTGTAATATAATACGAGGTCCAATTTAAAAAGTATAGGTCAATATTAAGGTCCGATACCGTGCCGTTAGTTAACATAGAAAAGAGTCTTCGGAGTTCCTTGTTTTAATGCACTATTTAAAATATACATAGTGTACCCCCTAATTGACCTATAATTATTTCCTGTGGTAGGGTACACTATTACCCTGTAATATAATACCTGGTCCAATTTAAATATTATGGGTCAATATTAAGGTGTGATATTGCGCCTAGCGTTAGTTAACCATTGAAAGATGTCTTTGAATTTTTAAAGCATTTTAGAACGCTTATTTCTTCATTTTAAGCTTCTCAGAACACTCTATTTCGCATAGGCATACATAGTAAACTTTAGGGTCACGCTGTGTACCCCCTAATTGACCTATAATTATTTCCTGTGGTAGGGTACACTATTACCCTATAATATAATACGTGGTCCAATTTAAAAATTATAGGTCAATATTAAGGTCCGATACCGTGCCGTTAGTTAACATAGAAAAGTGTCTTTGAATTTTTAAAGCATTTTAGAACGCTTATTTCCTCATTTTAAGCTTCTCAGAACAGTTTATTTCGCATAGGCATACATAGTAAACTTTAGGGTCACACTGTGTATCCCCTAATTGACCTATAATTATTTCCTGTGATAGGGTACACTATTACCCTGTAATATAATACGTGGTCAAATTTAAAAATTATAGGTCAATATTAAGGTCCGATACCGTTCCGTTAGTTAACATAGGAAAGTGTCTTCGTATTTCCTTGTTTTAATGCACTATTTAAAATATACATAGTGTACCCCCTAATTGACCTATAATTATTTCCTGCGGAAGGGTACACTATTACCCTGTAATATAATACGTGGTCCAATTTAAAAATTATAGGTCAATATTAAGGTCCGATACAGTGCCGTTAGTTAACATAGAAAAGTGTCTTCGAATTTCCTTGTTTTAATGCGCTATTTAAAATATACATAGTGTACCCCCTAATTGACCTATAATTATTTCCTGTGGTAGGGTACACTATTACCCTGTAATATAATACGTGGTCCAATTTAAAAATTATAGGTCAATATTAAGGTCCGATACCGTGCCGTTAGTTAACATTGAAAAATGTCTTTGAATTTTTAAAGCATTTTAGAACGCTTATTTCTTCATTTTAAGCTTCTCAGAACACTCTATTTCGCATAGGCATGCATAGTAAAATTTAGGGTCACGCTGTGTACCCCCTAAATGATCTATAATTATTTCCTGTGATAGGATACACTATAACCCTGTAATATAATACGTCGTCCAATTTGAAAATTATAGGTCAATATTAAGGTCCGATACCGTGCCGTTAGTTAACATAGAAAAGTGTCTTTGAATTTTTAAAGCATTTTAGAACGCTTATTTCCTCATTTTAAGCTTCTCAGAACAGTTTATTTCGCATAGGCATACATAGTAAACTTTAGGGTCACACTGTGTATCCCCTAATTGAACTATAATTATTTCCTGTGGTAGGGTACACTATTGCACTGTAATATAATACGTGGTCCAATTTAAAAATTATAGGTCAATATTAAGGTCCGATACCGTGCCGTTAGTTAACATAGGAAAGTGTCTTCGTATTTCCTTGTTTTAATGCACTATTTAAAATATACATAGTGTACCCCCTAATTGACCTATAATTATTTCCTGCGGTAGGGTACACTATTACCCTGTAATATAATACCTGGTCCAATTTAAATATTATGGGTCAATATTAAGGTCTGATATTGGGCCTTGCGCTAGTTAACCATTGAAAGATGTCTTTGAATTTTTAAAGCATTTTAGAATGCTTATTTCTTCATTTTAAGCTTTTTAGAACACTCTATTTCGCATAGGCATACACAGTAAAATTTAGGGTCACGCTGTGTACCCCCTAAATGACCTATAATTATTTCCTGTGGTAGGGAACACTATTACCCTGTAATATAATACGTGGTCCAATTTAAAAATTATAGGTCAATATTAAGGTCCGATACCGTGCCGCTAGTTAACATTGAAAAATGTCTTTGAATTTTTAAAGCATTTTAGAACGCTTATTTCCTCATTTTAAGCTTCTCAGAACACTTTATTTTGCATAGGCATACATAGTAAACTTTAGGGTCACGCTGTGTACCCCCTAATTGACCTATAATTATTTCCTGTTGTAGGATACACTATAACACTGTAATATAATACGTGGTCCAATTTAAAAATTATAGGTCAATATTAAGGACCGATACCGTGCCGTTAGTTAACATAGAAAAGTGTCTTCGAATTCCCTTGTATTAATGCACTATTTAAAATATACATAGTGTACCCCCTAATTGACCTATAATTATTTCCTGTGGTAGGGTACACTATTACCCTGTAATATAATACGTGGTCCAATTTAAAAATTATAGGTCAATATTAAGGTCCGATACCGTGCCGTTAGTTAACATTGAAAAATGTCTTTGAATTTTTAAAGCATTTTAGAACGCTTATTTCCTCATTCTAAGCTTCTCAGAACACTTTATTTCGCATAGGCATACATAGTAAACTTTAGGGTCACGCTGTGTACCCCCTAATTGACCTATAATTATTTCCTGTGGTAGGATACACTATAACCCTGTAATATAATACGTGGTCCAATTTAAAAATTATAGGTCAATATTAAGGTCCGATACCGTGCCGTTAGTTAACATAGAAAAGTGTCTTCGAATTTCCTTGTTTTAATGCACTATTTAAAATATACATAGTGTACCCCCTAATTGACCTATAATTATTTCCTGTGGTAGGGTACACTATTACCCTGTAATATAATACGTGGTCCAATTTAAAAATTATAGGTCAATATTAAGGTCCGATACCGTGCCGTTAGTTAACATTGAAAAATGTCATTGAATTTTTAAAGCATTTTAGAACGCTTATTTCCTCATTTTAAGCTTCTCAGAACATTTTATTTCGCATAGGCATACATAGTAAACTTTAGGGTCACGCTGTGTACCCCCTAATTGACCTATAATTATTTCCTGTGGTAGGATACACCATAACCCTGTAATATAATACGTGGTCCAATTTAAAAATTATAGGTCAATATTAAGGTCCGATACCGTGCCGTTAGTTAACATAGAAAAGTGTCTTCGATTTTCCTTGTTTTAATGCACTATTTAAAATATACATAGTGTACCCCCTAATTGACCTATAATTATTTCCTGTGGTAGGGTGCACTATTACCCTGTAATATAATACCTGGTCCAATTTAAATATTATGGGTCAATATTAAGGTCTGATATTGCGCCTTGCGTTAGTTAATAATTGAAAGATGACTTTGAATTTTTAAAGCATTTTAGAACGCTTATTTCTTAATTTTAAGCTTCTCAGAACACTCTATTTCGCATAGGCATACATAGTAAACTTTAGGGTCACGCTGTGTACCCCCTAAATGACCTATAATTATTTCCTGTGGTAGGGTACACTATTACCCTGTAATATAATACGTGGTTCAATTTAAAAATTATAGGTCAATATTTAGGTCCGATACCGTGCCGTTAGTTAACATTGAAAAATGTCTTTGAATTTTTAAAGCATTTTAGAACGCTAATTTCTTCATTTTAAGCTTCTCAGAACACTTTATTTCGCATAGGCATACATAGTAAATTTTAGGGTCACGCTGTGTACCCCCTAATTGACCTATAATTATTTCCTGTGGTAGGGTACACTATTACCCTGTGATATAATACGTGGTTCATTTTAAAAATTATAGGTCAATATTAAGGTCCGATACCGTGCCGTTAGTTAACATAGAAAAGTGTCTTCGTATTTCCTTGTTTTAATGCACTATTTAAAATATACATAGTGTACCCCCTAATTTACCTATAATTATTTCCTAGGGTAGGGTACACTATTACCCAGTAATATAATGCCTGGTCCAATTTAAATATTATGGGTCAATATTAAGGTCTGATATTGCGCCTTGCGTTAGTTAACCATTGAAAGATGTCTTTGAATTTTTAAAGCATTTTAGAACGCTTATTTCTTCATTTTAAGCTTCTGAGAACACTTTATTTCGCATAGGCATACATAGTAAACTTTAGGGTCCCGCTGTGTACCCCCTAATTGACCTATAATTATTTTCTGTTTTAGGGTACACTATCACCCTGTAATATAATACGTGGTCCAATTAAAAAATTTTAGGTCAATATTAAGGTCCGCTACCGTGCCGTTAGTTATCATAGAAAAGAGTCTTCGAATTTCCTTGTTTTAATGTACTATTTAAAATATACATAGTGTACCCCCTAATTGACCTATAATTATTTCCTGCGGAAGGGTACACTATTACCCTGTAATATAATACGTGGTCCAATTTAAAAATTATAGGTCAATATTAAGGTCCGATACCGTGCCGTTAGTTAACATAGAAAAGTGTCTTCGAATTTCCTTGTTTTAATGCGCTATTTAAAATATACATAGTGTACCCCCTAATTGACCTATAATTATTTCCTGTGGTAGGGTACACTATTACCCTGTAATATAATACGTGGTCCAATTTAAAAATTATAGGTCAATATTAAGGTCCGATACCGTGCCGCTAGTTAACATTGAAAAATGTCTTTGAATTTTTAAAGCATTTTAGAACGCTTATTTCCTCATTTTAAGCTTCTCAGAACACTTTATTTTGCATAGGCATACATAGTAAACTTTAGGGTCACGCTGTGTACCCCCTAATTGACCTATAATTATTTCCTGTTGTAGGATACACTATAACCCTGTAATATAATACGTGGTCCAATTTAAAAATTATAGGTCAATATTAAGGACCGATACCGTGCCGTTAGTTAACATAGAAAAGTGTCTTCGAATTCCCTTGTATTAATGCACTATTTAAAATATACATAGTGTACCCCCTAATTGACCTATAATTATTTCCTGTGGTAGGGTACACTATTACCCTGTAATATAATACGTGGTCCAATTTAAAAATTATAGGTCAATATTAAGGTCCGATACCGTGCCGTTAGTTAACATTGAAAAATGTCTTTGAATTTTTAAAGCATTTTGGAACGCTTATTTCCTCATTCTAAGCTTCTCAGAACACTTTATTTCGCATAGGCATACATAGTAAACTTTAGGGTCACGCTGTGTACCCCCTAATTGACCTATAATTATTTCCTGTGGTAGGATACACTATAACCCTGTAATATAATACGTGGTCCAATTTAAAAATTATAGGTCAATATTAAGGTCCGATACCGTGCCGTTAGTTAACATAGAAAAGTGTCTTCGAATTTCCTTGTTTTAATGCACTATTTAAAATATACATAGTGTACCCCCTAATTGACCTATAATTATTTCCTGTGGTAGGGTACACTATTACCCTGTAATATAATACGTGGTCCAATTTAAAAATTATAGGTCAATATTAAGGTCCGATACCGTGCCGTTAGTTAACATTGAAAAATGTCATTGAATTTTTAAAGCATTTTAGAACGCTTATTTCCTCATTTTAAGCTTCTCAGAACATTTTATTTCGCATAGGCATACATAGTAAACTTTAGGGTCACGCTGTGTACCCCCTAATTGACCTATAATTATTTCCTGTGGTAGGATACACCATAACCCTGTAATATAATACGTGGTCCAATTTAAAAATTATAGGTCAATATTAAGGTCCGATACCGTGCCGTTAGTTAACATAGAAAAGTGTCTTCGATTTTCCTTGTTTTAATGCACTATTTAAAATATACATAGTGTACCCCCTAATTGACCTATAATTATTTCCTGTGGTAGGGTACACTATTACCCTGTAATATAATACCTGGTCCAATTTAAATATTATGGGTCAATATTAAGGTCTGATATTGCGCCTTGCGTTAGTTAATAATTGAAAGATGACTTTGAATTTTTAAAGCATTTTAGAACGCTTATTTCTTAATTTTAAGCTTCTCAGAACACTCTATTTCGCATAGGCATACATAGTAAACTTTAGGGTCACGCTGTGTACCCCCTAAATGACCTATAATTATTTCCTGTGGTAGGGTACACTATTACCCTGTAATATAATACGTGGTTCAATTTAAAAATTATAGGTCAATATTTAGGTCCGATACCGTGCCGTTAGTTAACATTGAAAAATGTCTTTGAATTTTTAAAGCATTTTAGAACGCTAATTTCTTCATTTTAAGCTTCTCAGAACACTTTATTTCGCATAGGCATACATAGTAAATTTTAGGGTCACGCTGTGTACCCCCTAATTGACCTATAATTATTTCCTGTGGTAGGGTACACTATTACCCTGTGATATAATACGTGGTTCATTTTAAAAATTATAGGTCAATATTAAGGTCCGATACCGTGCCGTTAGTTAACATAGAAAAGTGTCTTCGTATTTCCTTGTTTTAATGCACTATTTAAAATATACATAGTGTACCCCCTAATTTACCTATAATTATTTCCTAGGGTAGGGTACACTATTACCCTGTAATATAATGCCTGGTCCAATTTAAATATTATGGGTCAATATTAAGGTCTGATATTGCGCCTTGCGTTAGTTAACCATTGAAAGATGTCTTTGAATTTTTAAAGCATTTTAGAACGCTTATTTCTTCATTTTAAGCTTCTGAGAACACTTTATTTCGCATAGGCATACATAGTAAACTTTAGGGTCCCGCTGTGTACCCCCTAATTGACCTATAATTATTTTCTGTTTTAGGGTACACTATCACCCTGTAATATAATACGTGGTCCAATTAAAAAATTTTAGGTCAATATTAAGGTCCGCTACCGTGCCGTTAGTTATCATAGAAAAGAGTCTTCGAATTTCCTTGTTTTAATGTACTATTTAAAATATACATAGTGTACCCCCTAATTGACCTATAATTATTTCCTGCGGAAGGGTACACTATTACCCTGTAATATAATACGTGGTCCAATTTAAAAATTATAGGTCAATATTAAGGTCCGATACCGTGCCGTTAGTTAACATAGAAAAGTGTCTTCGAATTTCCTTGTTTTAATTCGCTATTTAAAATATACATAGTGTACCCCCTAATTGACCTATAATTATTTCCTGTGGTAGGGTACACTATTACCCTGTAATATAATACGTGGTCCAATTTAAAAATTATAGGTCAATATTAAGGTCCGATACCGTGCCGTTAGTTAACATAGAAAAGTGTCTTCGAATTTCCTTGTTTTAATTCGCTATTTAAAATATACATAGTGTACCCCCTAATTGACCTATAATTATTTCCTGTGGTAGGGTACACTATTACCCTGTAATATAATACGTGGTCCAATTTAAAAATTATAGGTCAATATTAAGGTCCGATACCGTGCCGTTAGTTAACATTGAAAAATGTCATTGAATTTTTAAAGCATTTTAGAACGCTTATTTCCTCATTTTAAGCTTCTCAGAACATTTTATTTCGCATAGGCATACATAGTAAACTTTAGGGTCACGCTGTGTACCCCCTAATTGACCTATAATTATTTCCTGTGGTAGGATACACCATAACCCTGTAATATAATACGTGGTCCAATTTAAAAATTATAGGTCAATATTAAGGTCCGATACCGTGCCGTTAGTTAACATAGAAAAGTGTCTTCGATTTTCCTTGTTTTAATGCACTATTTAAAATATACATAGTGTACCCCCTAATTGACCTATAATTATTTCCTGTGGTAGGGTACACTATTACCCTGTAATATAATACCTGGTCCAATTTAAATATTATGGGTCAATATTAAGGTCTGATATTGCGCCTTGCGTTAGTTAATAATTGAAAGATGACTTTGAATTTTTAAAGCATTTTAGAACGCTTATTTCTTAATTTTAAGCTTCTCAGAACACTCTATTTCGCATAGGCATACATAGTAAACTTTAGGGTCACGCTGTGTACCCCCTAAATGACCTATAATTATTTCCTGTGGTAGGGTACACTATTACCCTGTAATATAATACGTGGTTCAATTTAAAAATTATAGGTCAATATTTAGGTCCGATACCGTGCCGTTAGTTAACATTGAAAAATGTCTTTGAATTTTTAAAGCATTTTAGAACGCTAATTTCTTCATTTTAAGCTTCTCAGAACACTTTATTTCGCATAGGCATACATAGTAAATTTTAGGGTCACGCTGTGTACCCCCTAATTGACCTATAATTATTTCCTGTGGTAGGGTACACTATTACCCTGTGATATAATACGTGGTTCATTTTAAAAATTATAGGTCAATATTAAGGTCCGATACCGTGCCGTTAGTTAACATAGAAAAGTGTCTTCGTATTTCCTTGTTTTAATGCACTATTTAAAATATACATAGTGTACCCCCTAATTTACCTATAATTATTTCCTAGGGTAGGGTACACTATTACCCTGTAATATAATGCCTGGTCCAATTTAAATATTATGGGTCAATATTAAGGTCTGATATTGCGCCTTGCGTTAGTTAACCATTGAAAGATGTCTTTGAATTTTTAAAGCATTTTAGAACGCTTATTTCTTCATTTTAAGCTTCTGAGAACACTTTATTTCGCATAGGCATACATAGTAAACTTTAGGGTCCCGCTGTGTACCCCCTAATTGACCTATAATTATTTTCTGTTTTAGGGTACACTATCACCCTGTAATATAATACGTGGTCCAATTAAAAAATTTTAGGTCAATATTAAGGTCCGCTACCGTGCCGTTAGTTATCATAGAAAAGAGTCTTCGAATTTCCTTGTTTTAATGTACTATTTAAAATATACATAGTGTACCCCCTAATTGACCTATAATTATTTCCTGCGGAAGGGTACACTATTACCCTGTAATATAATACGTGGTCCAATTTAAAAATTATAGGTCAATATTAAGGTCCGATACCGTGCCGTTTGTTAACATAGAAAAGTGTCTTCGAATTTCCTTGTTTTAATTCGCTATTTAAAATATACATAGTGTACCCCCTAATTGACCTATAATTATTTCCTGTGGTAGGGTACACTATTACCCTGTAATATAATACGTGGTCCAATTTAAAAATTATAGGTCAATATTAAGGTCCGATACCGTGCCGTTAGTTAACATAGAAAAGTGTCTTCGAATTTCCTTGTTTTAATTCGCTATTTAAAATATACATAGTGTACCCCCTAATTGACCTATAATTATTTCCTGTGGTAGGGTACACTATTACCCTGTAATATAATACGTGGTCCAATTTAAAAATTATAGGTCAATATTAAGGTCCGATACCGTGCCGTTAGTTAACATTGAAAAATGTCTTTGAATTTTTAAAGCATTTTAGAACGCTTATTTCTTCATTTTAAGCTTCTCAGAACACTCTATTTCGCATAGGCATGCATAGTAAAATTTAGGGTCACGCTGTGTATCCCCTAAATGATCTATAATTATTTCCTGTGGTAGGATACACTATAACCCTGTAATATAATACGTCGTCCAATTTGAAAATTATAGGTCAATATTAAGGTCCGATACCGTGCCGTTAGTTAACATAGAAAAGTGTCTTTGAATTTTTAAAGCATTTTAGAACGCTTATTTCCTCATTTTAAGCTTCTCAGAACATTTTATTTCGCATAGGCATACATAGTAAACTTTAGGGTCACGCTGTGTACCCCCTAATTGACCTATAATTATTTCCTGTGGTAGGATACACCATAACCCTGTAATATAATACGTGGTCCAATTTAAAAATTATAGGTCAATATTAAGGTCCGATACCGTGCCGTTAGTTAACATAGAAAAGTGTCTTCGATTTTCCTTGTTTTAATGCACTATTTAAAATATACATAGTGTACCCCCTAATTGACCTATAATTATTTCCTGTGGTAGGGTACACTATTACCCTGTAATATAATACCTGGTCCAATTTAAATATTATGGGTCAATATTAAGGTCTGATATTGCGCCTTGCGTTAGTTAATAATTGAAAGATGACTTTGAATTTTTAAAGCATTTTAGAACGCTTATTTCTTAATTTTAAGCTTCTCAGAACACTCTATTTCGCATAGGCATACATAGTAAACTTTAGGGTCACGCTGTGTACCCCCTAAATGACCTATAATTATTTCCTGTGGTAGGGTACACTATTACCCTGTAATATAATACCTGGTCCAATTTAAATATTATGGTTCCATATTAAGGTCCGATACCGTGCCGTTAGTTAACATAGAAAAGTGTCTTTGAATTTTTAAAGCATTTTAGAACGCTTATTTCCTCATTTTAAGCTTCTCAGAACAGTTTATTTCGCATAGGCATACATAGTAAACTTTAGGGTCACACTGTGTATCCCCTAATTGACCTATAATTATTTCCTGTGATAGGGTACACTATTACCCTGTAGTATAATACGTGGTCAAATTTAAAAATTATAGGTCAATATTAAGGTCCGATACCGTTCCGTTAGTTAACATAGAAAAGTGTCTTCGAATTTCCTTGTTTTAATGCGCTATTTAAAATATACATAGTGTACCCCCTAATTGACCTATAATTATTTCCTGTGGTAGGGTACACTATTACCCTGTAATATAATACGTGGTCCAATTTAAAAATTATAGGTCAATATTAAGGTCCGATACCGTGCCGTTAGTTAACATTGAAAAATGTCTTTGAATTTTTAAAGCATTTTAGAACGCTTATTTCTTCATTTTAAGCTACTCAGAACACTCTATTTCGCATAGGCATGCATAGTAAAATTTAGGGTCACGCTGTGTACCCCCTAAATGATCTATAATTATTTCCTGTGATAGGATACACTATAACCCTGTAATATAATACGTGGTCCAATTTAAAAATTATAGGTCAATATTAATTTCCGATACCGTGCCGTTAGTTAACATAGAAAAGAGTCTTCGAATTTCGTTGTTTTAATGTACTATTTAAAATATACATAGTGTACCCCCTAATTGACCTATATTTAATTCCTGTGGTAGGGTACACTATTACCCTGTAATATAATACCTGGTCCAATTTAAATATTATGGGTCAATATTAAGGTGTGATATTGCGCCTAGCGTTAGTTAACCATTGAAAGATGTCTTTGAATTTTTAAAGCATTTTAGAATGCTTATTTCTTCATTTTAAGCTTCTCAGAACACTCTATTTCGCATAGGCATACATAGTAAACTTTAGGGTCACGCTGTGTACCCCCTAATTGACCTATAATTATTTCCTGTGGTAGGGTACACTATTACCCTATAATATAATACGTGGTCCAATTTAAAAATTATAGGTCAATATTAAGGTCCGATACCGTGCCGTTAGTTAACATAGAAAAGTGTCTTTGAATTTTTAAAGCATTTTAGAACGCTTATTTCCTCATTTTAAGCTTCTCAGAACAGTTTATTTCGCATAGGCATACATAGTAAACTTTAGGGTCACACTGTGTATCCCCTAATTGACCTATAATTATTTCCTGTGATAGGGTACACTATTACCCTGTAATATAATACGTGGTCAAATTTAAAAATTATAGGTCAATATTAAGGTCCGATACCGTTCCGTTAGTTAACATAGGAAAGTGTCTTCGTATTTCCTTGTTTTAATGCACTATTTAAAATATACATAGTGTACCCCCTAATTGACCTATAATTATTTCCTGTGGTAGGGTACACTATTACCCTGTAATATAATACGTGGTCCAATTTAAAAATTATAGGTCAATTTTAAGGTCCGATACCGTGCCGTTAGTTAACATTGAAAAATGTCTTTGAATTTTTAAAGCATTTTAGAACGCTTATTTCTTCATTTTAAGCTTCTCAGAACACTCTATTTCGCATAGGCATGCATAGTAAAATTTAGGGTCACGCTGTGTACCCCCTAAATGATCTATAATTATTTCCTGTGGTAGGGTACACTATTACCCTGTAATATAATACGTGGTCCAATTTAAAAATTATAGGTCAATATTAAGGTCCGATACCGTGCCGTTAGTTAACATAGAAAAGTGTCTTTGAATTTTTAAAGCATTTTAGAACGCTTATTTCCTCATTTTAAGCTTCTCAGAACAGTTTATTTCTCATAGGCATACATAGTAAACTTTAGGGTCACACTGTGTATCCCCTAATTGAACTATAATTATTTCCTGTGGTAGGGTACACTATTACACTGTAATATAATACGTGGTCCAATTTAAAAATTATAGGTCAATATTAATTTCCGATACCGTGCCGTTAGTTAACATAGAAAAGAGTCTTCGAATTTCCTTGTTTTAATGTACTATTTAAAATATACATAGTGTACCCCCTAATTGACCTATATTTAATTCCTGTGGTAGGGTACACTATTACCCTGTAATATAATACCTGGTCCAATTTAAATATTATGGGTCAATATTAAGGTCTGATATTGCGCCTTGCGCTAGTTAACCATTGAAAGATGTCTTTGAATTTTTAAAGCATTTTAGAACGCTTATTTCTTCATTTTAAGCTTCTCAGAACACTCTATTTCGCATAGGCATACATAGTAAAATTTAGGGTCACGCTGTGTACCCCCTAAATGACCTATAATTATTTCCTGTGGTAGGGTACACTATTACCCTGTAATATAATACGTGGTCCAATTTAAAAATTATAGGTCAATATTAAGGTCCGATACCGTGCCGTTAGTTAACATAGAAAAGTGTCTTCGAATTTCCTTGTTTTAATGCGCTATTTAAAATATACATAGTGTACCCCCTAATTGACCTATAATTATTTCCTGTGGTAGGGTACACTATTACCCTGTAATATAATACGTGGTACAATTTAAAAATTATAGGTCAATATTAAGGTCCGATACCGTGCCGTTAGTTAACATTGAAAAATGTCTTTGAATATTTAAAGCATTTTAGAACGCTTATTTCTTCATTTTAAGCTTCTCAGAACACTTTATTTCGCTTAGGCATACATAGTAAACTTTAGGGTCCCGCTGTGTACCCCCTAATTGACCTATAATTATTTTCTGTGGTAGGGTACACTATCACCCTGTAATATAATACGTATTCCAATTTAAAAATTTTAGGTCAATATTAAGGTCCGATACCGTGCCGTTAGTTAACATAGAAAAGAGTCTTCGAATTTCCTTGTTTTAATGTACTATTTAAAATACACATAGTGTACCCCCTAATTGACCTATATTTAATTCCTGTGGTAGGGTACACTATTACCCTGTAATATAATTCCTGGTCCAATTTAAATATTATGGTTCCATATTAAGGTCTGATATCGCGCCTTGCGTTAGTTAACCATTGAAAGATGTCTTTGAATTTTTAAAGCATTTTAGAACGCTAATTTCTTCATTTTAAGCTTCTCAGAACACTCTATTTCGCATAGGCATACATAGTAAACTTTAGGGTCACGCTGTGTACCCCCTAATTGACCTATAATTATTTCCTGTCTTAGGGTACACTATTACCCTATAATATAATACGTGGTCCAATTTAAAAATTATAGGTCAATATTAAGGTCCGACACCGTGCCGTTAGTTAACATAGAAAAGTGTCTTTGAATTTTTAAAGCATTTTAGAACGCTTATTTCCTCATTTTAAGCTTCTCAGAACACTTTATTTCGCATAGGCATACATAGTAAACTTTAGGGTCACGCTGTGTACCCCCTAATTGACCTATAATTATTTCCTGTGGTAGGATACACTATAACCCTGTAATATAATACGTGGTCCAATTTAAAAATTATAGGTCAATATTAAGGTCCGATACCGTGCCGTTAGTTAACATAGAAAAGTGTCTTCGAATTTCCTTGTTTTAATGCGCTATTTAAAATATACATAGTGTACCCCCTAATTGACCTATAATTATTTCCTGTGGTTGGGTACACTATTACCCTGTAATATAATACGTGGTCCAATTTAAAAATTATAGGTAAATATTAAGGTCCGATACCGTGCCGTTAGTTAACATTGAAAAATGTCTTTGAATATTTAAAGCATTTTAGAACGCTTATTTCTTCATTTTAAGCTTCTCAGAACACTTTATTTCGCTTAGGCATACATAGTAAACTTTAGGGTCCCGCTGTGTACCCCCTAATTGACCTATAATTATTTTCTGTGGTAGGGTACACTATCACCCTGTAATATAATACGTATTCCAATTTAAAAATTTTAGGTCAATATTAAGGTCCGATACCGTGCCGTTAGTTAACATAGAAAAGAGTCTTCGAATTTCCTTGTTTTAATGTACTATTTAAAATACACATAGTGTACCCCCTAATTGACCTATATTTAATTCCTGTGGTAGGGTACACTATTACCCTGTAATATAATTCCTGGTCCAATTTAAATATTATGGTTCCATATTAAGGTCTGATATCGCGCCTTGCGTTAGTTAACCATTGAAAGATGTCTTTGAATTTTTAAAGCATTTTAGAACGCTAATTTCTTCATTTTAAGCTTCTCTGAACACTCTATTTCGCATAGGCATACATAGTAAACTTTAGGGTCACGCTGTGTACCCCCTAATTGACCTATAATTATTTCCTGTCTTAGGGTACACTATTACCCTATAATATAATACGTGGTCCAATTTAAAAATTATAGGTCAATATTAAGGTCCGACACCGTGCCGTTAGTTAACATAGAAAAGTGTCTTTGAATTTTTAAAGCATTTTAGAACGCTTATTTCCTCATTTTAAGCTTCTCAGAACAGTTTATTTCGCATAGGCATACATAGTAAACTTTAGGGTCACACTGTGTATCCCCTAATTGACCTATAATTATTTCCTGTGGTAGGGTACACTATTACCCTGTAATATATTACGTGGTCAAATTTAAAAATTATAGGTCAATATTAAGGTCCGATACCGTTCCGTTAGTTAACATAGGAAAGTGTCTTCGTATTTCCTTGATTTAATGCACTATTTAAAATATACATAGTGTACCCCCTAATTGACCTATAATTATTTCCTGCGGTAGGGTACACTATTACCCTGTAATATAATACCTGGTCCAACTTAAATATTATGGGTCAATATTAAGGTCTGATATTGCGCCTTGCGCTAGTTAACCATTGAAAGATGTCTTTGAATTTTTAAAGCATTTTAGAACGCTTATTTCTTCATTTTAAGCTTCTCAGAACACTCTATTTCGCATAGGCATACATAGTAAACTTTAGGGTCACGCTGTGTACCCCCTAATTGACCTATAATTATTTCCTGTCTTAGGGTACACTATTACCCTGTAATATAATACGAGGTCCAATTTAAAAAGTATAGGTCAATATTAAGGTCCGATACCGTGCCGTTAGTTAACATAGAAAAGAGTCTTCGTAGTTCCTTGTTTTAATGCACTATTTAAAATATTCATAGTGTACCCCCTAATTGACCTATAATTATTTCCTGTGGTAGGGTACACTATTACCCTGTAATATAATACCTGGTCCAATTTAAATATTATGGGTCAATATTAAGGTGTGATATTGCGCCTAGCGTTAGTTAACCATTGAAAGATGTCTTTGAATTTTTAAAGCATTTTAGAACGCTTATTTCTTCATTTTAAGCTTCTCAGAACACTCTATTTCGCATAGGCATACATAGTAAACTTTAGGGTCACGCTGTGTACCCCCTAATTGACCTATAATTATTTCCTGTGGTAGGGTACACTATTACCCTATAATATAATACGTGGTCCAATTTAAAAATTATAGGTCAATATTAAGGTCCGATACCGTGCCGTTAGTTAACATAGGAAAGTGTCTTTGAATTTTTAAAGCATTTTAGAACGCTTATTTCCTCATTTTAAGCTTCTCAGAACAGTTTATTTCGCATAGGCATACATAGTAAACTTTAGGGTCACACTGTGTATCCCCTAATTGACCTATAATTATTTCCTGTGATAGGGTACACTATTACCCTGTAATATAATACGTGGTCAAATTTAAAAATTATAGGTCAATATTAAGGTCCGATACCGTTCCGTTAGTTAACATAGGAAAGTGTCTTCGTATTTCCTTGTTTTAATGCACTATTTAAAATATACATAGTGTACCCCCTAATTGACCTATAATTATTTCCTGCGGAAGGGTACACTATTACCCTGTAATATAATACGTGGTCCAATTTAAAAATTATAGGTCAATATTAAGGTCCGATACCGTGCCGTTAGTTAACATAGAAAAGTGTCTTCGAATTTCCTTGTTTTAATGCGCTATTTAAAATATACATAGTGTACCCCCTAATTGACCTATAATTATTTCCTGCGGTAGGGTACACTATTACCCTGTAATATAATACCTGGTCCAATTTAAATATTATGGGTCAATATTAAGGTCTGATATTGCGCCTTGCGCTAGTTAACCATTGAAAGATGTCTTTAAATTTTTAAAGCATTTTAGAATGCTTATTTCTTCATTTTAAGCTTTTTAGAACACTCTATTTCGCATAGGCATACACAGTAAAATTTAGGGTCACGCTGTGTACCCCCTAAATGACCTATAATTATTTCCTGTGGCAGGGAACACTATTACCCTGTAATATAATACGTGGTCCAATTTAAAAATTATGGGTCAATATTAAGGTCCGATACCGTGCCGCTAGTTAACATTGAAAAGTGTCTTCGAATTCCCTTGTATTAATGCACTATTTAAAATATACATAGTGTACCCCCTAATTGACCTATAATTATTTCCTGTGGTAGGGTACACTATTACCCTGTAATATAATACGTGGTCCAATTTAAAAATTATAGGTCAATATTAAGGTCCGATACCGTGCCGTTAGTTAACATTGAAAAATGTCTTTGAATTTTTAAAGCATTTTAGAACGCTTATTTCCTCATTCTAAGCTTCTCAGAACACTTTATTTCGCATATGCATACATAGTAAACTTTAGGGTCACGCTGTGTACCCCCTAATGGACCTATAATTATTTCCTGTGGTAGGATACACTATAACCCTGTAATATAATACGTGGTCCAATTTAAAAATTATAGGTCAATATTAAGGTCCGATACCGTGCCGTTAGTTAACATAGAAAAGTGTCTTCGAATTTCCTTGTTTTAATGCACTATTTAAAATATACATAGTGTACCCCCTAATTGACCTATAATTATTTCCTGTGGTAGGGTACACTATTACCCTGCAATATAATACGTGGTCCAATTTAAAAATTATAGGTCAATATTAAGGTCCGATACCGTGCCGTTAGTTAACATTGAAAAATGTCATTGAATTTTTAAAGCATTTTAGAACGCTTATTTCCTCATTTTAAGCTTCTCAGAACATTTTATTTCGCATAGGCATACATAGTAAACTTTAGGGTCACGCTGTGTACCCCCTAATTGACCTATAATTATTTCCTGTGGTAGGATACACCATAACCCTGTAATATAATACGTGGTCCAATTTAAAAATTATAGGTCAATATTAAGGTCCGATACCGTGCCGTTAGTTAACATAGAAAAGTGTCTTCGATTTTCCTTGTTTTAATGCACTATTTAAAATATACATAGTGTACCCCCTAATTGACCTATAATTATTTCCTGTGGTAGGGTACACTATTACCCTGTAATATAATACCTGGTCCAATTTAAATATTATGGGTCAATATTAAGGTCTGATATTGCGCCTTGCGTTAGTTAATAATTGAAAGATGACTTTGAATTTTTAAAGCATTTTAGAACGCTTATTTCTTAATTTTAAGTTTCTCAGAACACTCTATTTCGCATAGGCATACATAGTAAACTTTAGGGTCACGCTGTGTACCCCCTAAATGACCTATAATTATTTCCTGTGGTAGGGTACACTATTACCCTGTAATATAATACGTGGTTCAATTTAAAAATTATAGGTCAATATTTAGGTCCGATACCGTGCCGTTAGTTAACATTGAAAAATGTCTTTGAATTTTTAAAGCATTTTAGAACGCTAATTTCTTCATTTTAAGCTTCTCAGAACACTTTATTTCGCATAGGCATACATAGTAAATTTTAGGGTCACGCTGTGTACCCCCTAATTGACCTATAATTATTTCCTGTGGTAGGGTACACTATTACCCTGTGATATAATACGTGGTTCATTTTAAAAATTATAGGTCAATATTAAGGTCCGATACCGTGCCGTTAGTTAACATAGAAAAGTGTCTTCGTATTTCCTTGTTTTAATGCACTATTTAAAATATACATAGTGTACCCCCTAATTTACCTATAATTATTTCCTAGGGTAGGGTACACTATTACCCTGTAATATAATGCCTGGTCCAATTTAAATATTATGGGTCAATATTAAGGTCTGATATTGCGCCTTGCGTTAGTTAACCATTGAAAGATGTCTTTGAATTTTTAAAGCATTTTAGAACGCTTATTTCTTCATTTTAAGCTTCTGAGAACACTTTATTTCGCATAGGCATACATAGTAAACTTTAGGGTCCCGCTGTGTACCCCCTAATTGACCTATAATTATTTTCTGTTTTAGGGTACACTATCACCCTGTAATATAATACGTGGTCCAATTAAAAAATTTTAGGTCAATATTAAGGTCCGCTACCGTGCCGTTAGTTATCATAGAAAAGAGTCTTCGAATTTCCTTGTTTTAATGTACTATTTAAAATATACATAGTGTACCCCCTAATTGACCTATCTTTAATTCCTGTGGTAGGGTACACTATTACCCTGTAATATAATACCTGGTCCAATTTAAATATTATGGTTCCATATTAAGGTCTGATATTGCGCCTAGCGTTAGTTAACCATTGAAAGATGTCTTTGAATTTCTAAAGCATTTTAGAACGCTTATTTCTTCATTTTAAGCTTCTCAGAACACTTTATTTCGCATAGGCATACATAGTAAACTTTAGGGTCACACTGTGTACCCCCTAATTGACCTATAATTATTTCCTGTGGTAGGGTACACTATTACCATGTAATATAATACGTGGTCCAATTTAAAAATTATAGGTCAATATTAAGGTCCGATACCGGGCCGTTAGTTAACATAGAAAAGAGTCTTCGAATTTCCTTGTTTTATTGTACTATTTAAAATATACATAGTGTACCCCCTAATTGACCTATCTTTAATTCCTGTGGTAGGGTACACTATTACCCTGTAATATAATACCTGGTCCAATTTAAATATTATGGTTCCATATTAAGGTCTGATATTGCGCCTAGCGTTAGTTAACCATTGAAAGATGTCTTTGAATTTCTAAAGCATTTTAGAACGCTTATTTCTTCATTTTAAGCTTCTCAGAACACTTTATTTCGCATAGGCATACATAGTAAACTTTAGGGTCACTCTGCGTACCCCCTAATTGACATATAATTATTTCCTGTGGTAGGGTACACTATAACCCTGTAATATAATACGTGGTCCAATTTAAAAATTATAGGTCAATATTAAGGTCCGATACCGTGCCGTTAGTTAACATAGAAAAATGTCTTTGAATTTTTAAAGCATTTTAGAACGCTTATTTCCTCATTTTAAGCTTCTCAGAACACTTTATTTCGCATAGGCATACATAGTAACTTTAGGGTCACGCTGTGTACCCCCTAATTGACTTATAATTATTTCCTTTGGTAGGGTACACTATTAGCCTGTAATATAATTCCTGGTCCAATTTAAATTTTATGGGTCAATATTAAGGTCTGATATTGCGCCTTGCGTTAGTTAACCATTCAAAGATGTCTTTGAATTTTTAAAGCATTTTAGAACGCTTATTTCCTCATTTTAAGCTTCTCAGAACACTTTATTTCGCATAGGCATACATAGTAACTTTAGGGTCACGCTGTGTACCCCCTAATTGACCTATAATTATTTCCTTTGGTAGGGTACACTATTACCCTGTAATATAATACCTGGTCCAATTTAAATTTTATGGGTCAATATTAAGGTCTGATATTGCGCCTTGCGTTAGTTAACCATTGAAAGATGTCTTTGAATTTTTAAAGCATTTTAGAACGCTTATTTCCTCATTTTAAGCTTCTCAGAACACTTTATTTCGCTTAGGCATACATAGTAAACTTTAGGGTCACTCTGTGTACCCCCTAATTGACCTATAATTATTTCCTGTGGTAGGGTACACTATAACCCTGTAATATAATACGTGGTCCAATTTAAAAATTATAGGTCAATATTAAGGTCCGATACCGTGCCGTTAGTTAACATAGAAAAGTGTCTTCGTATTTCCTTGTTTTAATGCACTATTTAAAATATACATAGTGTACCCCCTAATTGACCTATAATTATTTCCTGTGGTAGGGTACACTATTACCCTGTAATATAATACCTGGTCCAATTTAAATATTATGGGTCAATATTAAGGTCTGATATTGCGCCTTGCGTTAGTTAACCATTGAAAGATGTCTTTGAATTTTTAAAGCATTTTAGAACGCTTATTTCTTCATTTTAAGCATCTCAGAACACTCTATTTCGCATAGACATACATAGTAAAATTTAGGGTCACGCTGTGTACCCCCTAAATGACCTATAATTATTTCCTGTTTTAGGGTACACTATTACCCTGTAATATAATAGGTGGTCCAATTTAAAAATTATAGGTCAATATTAAGGTCCGATACCGTGCCGTTAGTTAACATAGAAAAATGTCTTTGAATTTTTAAAGCATTTTAGAACGCTTATTTCCTCATTTTAAGCTTCTCTGAGCACTTTATTTCGCATAGGCATACATAGTAAACTTTGGGGTCACTCTGTGTACCCCCTAATTGACCTATAATTATTTCCTGTGGGAGGGTACACTATTACCCTGTAATATAATACCTGGTCCAATATAAATATTATGGGTCAATATTAAGGTCTGATATTGCGCCTTGCGTTAGTTAACCATTGAAAGATGTCTTTGAATTTTTAAAGCATTTTAGAACGCTTATTTCTTCATTTTAAGCATCTCAGAACACTATATTTCGCATAGGCATACATAGTAAAATTTAGGGTCACGCTGTGTACCCCCTAAATTACCTATAATTATTTCCTGTGGTAGGGTACACTATTACCCTGTAATATAATAGGTGGTCCAATTTAAAAATTATAGGTCAATATTAAGGTCCGATACCGTGCCGTTAGTTAACATAGAAAAATGTCTTTGAATTTTTAAAGCATTTTAGAACGCTTATTTCCTAATTTTAAGCTTCTCAGAACACTTTATTTCGCATAGGCATACATAGTAAATTTTAGGGTCACTCTGCGTACCCCCTAATTGACCTATAATTATTTCCTGTGGTAGGGTACACTATAACCCTGTAATATAATACGTGGTCCAATTTAAAAATTATAGGTCAATATTAAGGTCCGATACCGTGCCGTTAGTTAACATAGAAAAGTGTCTTCGTATTTCCTTGTTTTAATGCACTATTTAAAATATACATAGTGTACCCCCTAAATGACCTATAATTATTTCCTGTGGTAGGGTACACTATTACCCTGTAATATAATAGGTGGTCCAATTTAAAAATTATAGGTCAATATTAAGGTCCGATACCGTGCCGTTAGTTAACATAGAAAAATGTCTTTGAATTTTTAAAGCTTTTTAGAACGCTTATTTCCTCATTTTAAGCTTCTCAGAACACTTTATTTCGCTTAGGCATACATAGTAAACTTTAGGGTCACTCTGTGTACCCCCTAATTGACCTATAATTATTTCCTGTTTTAGGGTACACTATAACCCTGTAATATAATACGTGGTCCAGTTTAAAAATTATAGGTCAATATTAAGGTCCGACACCGTGCCGTTAGTTAACATAGAAAAGTGTCTTCGTATTTCCTTGTTTTATTGCACTATTTAAAATATACATAGTGTACCCCCTAATTGACCTATAATTATTTCCTGTGGTAGGGTACACTATTACCCTGTAATATAATACCTGGTCCAATTTAAATATTATGGGTCAATATTAAGGTCTGATATTGCGCCTTGCGTTAGTTAACCATTGAAAGATGTTTTTGAATTTTTAAAGCATTTTAGAACGCTTATTTCTTCATTTTAAGCATCTCAGAACACTCTATTTCGCATAGGCATATATAGTAAACTTTAGGGTCACTCTGTGTACCCCCTAATTGACCTATAATTATTTCCTGTGGTAGGGTACACTATAACCCTGTAATATAATACGTGGTCCAATTTAAAAATTATAGGTCAATATTAAGGTCCGATACCGTGCCGTTAGTTAACATAGAAAAGTGTCTTCGTATTTCCTTGTTTTAATGCACTATTTAAAATATACATAGTGTACCCCCTAATTGACCTATAATTATTTCCTGTGGGAGGGTACACTATTACCCTGTAATATAATACCTGGTCCAATATAAATATTATGGGTCAATATTAAGGTCTGATATTGCGCCTTGCGTTAGTTAACCATTGAAAGATGTCTTTGAATTTTTAAAGCATTTTAGAACGCTTATTTCTTCATTTTAAGCATCTCAGAACACTCTATTTCGCATAGGCATACATAGTAAAATTTAGGGTCACGCTGTGTACCCCCTAAATGACCTATAATTATTTCCTGTGGTAGGGTACACTATTACCCTGTAATATAATACGTGGTCCAATTTAAAAATTATAGGTCAATATTAAGGTCCGATACCGTGCCGTTAGTTAACATAGAAAAATGTCTTTGAATTTTTAAAGCATTTTAGAACGCTTATTTCCTCATTTTAAGCTTCTCAGAACACTTTATTTCGCATAGGCATACATAGTAAAATTTAGGGTCACGCTGTGTACCCCCTAATTGACCTATAATTATTTCCTTTGGTAGGGTACACAATTACCCTGTAATATAATACCTGGTCCAATTTAAATTTTATGGGTCAATATTAAGGTCTGATATTGCGCCTTGCGTTAGTTAACCATTGAAAGATGTCTTTGAATTTTTAAAGCATTTTAGAACGCTTATTTCTTCATTTTAAGCTTCTCAGAACACTTTATTTCGCATACGCATACATAGTAAACTTTAGGGTCACGCTGAGTACCCCCTTATTGACCTATAATTATTTCCTGTGGTAGGGTACACTATTACCCTGTAATATAATACGTGGTCCAATTTAAAAATTATAGGTCAATATTAAGGTCCGATACCGTGCCGTTAGTTAACATAGAAAAATGTCTTTGAATTTTTAAAGCATTTTAGAACGCTTATTTCCTCATTTTAAGCTTCTCAGAACACTTTATTTCGCATAGGCATACATAGTAAACTTTAGGGTCACGCTGTGTACCCCCTAATTGACCTATAATTATTTCCTGTGGTAGGGTACACTATAACCCTGTAATATAATACGTGGTCGAATTTAAAAATTATAGGTCAATATTAAGGTCTGATATTGCGCCTTGCGTTAGTTAACCATTGAAAGATGTCTTTGAATTTTTAAAGCATTTTAGAACGCTTATTTCTTCATTTTAAGCTTCTCAAAACATTTTATTTCGCGTAGGCATACATAGTAAAATTTAGGGTGACGCTGTGTACCCCCTAAATGACCTATAATTATTTCCTGTGGTAGGGTACACTATTACCCTGTAATATAATACCTGGTCCAATTTAAATATTATGGGTCAATATTAAGGTCTGATATTGCGCCTTGCGTTAGTTAACCATTGAAAGATGTTTTTGAATTTTTAAAGCATTTTAGAACGCTTATTTCTTCATTTTAAGCATCTCAGAACACTCTATTTCGCATAGGCATATATAGTAAACTTTAGGGTCACTCTGTGTACCCCCTAATTGACCTATAATTATTTCCTGTGGTAGGGTACACTATAACCCTGTAATATAATACGTGGTCCAATTTAAAAATTATAGGTCAATATTAAGGTCCGATACCGTGCCGTTAGTTAACATAGAAAAGTGTCTTCGTATTTCCTTGTTTTAATGCACTATTTAAAATATACATAGTGTACCCCCTAATTGACCTATAATTATTTCCTGTGGGAGGGTACACTATTACCCTGTAATATAATACCTGGTCCAATATAAATATTATGGGTCAATATTAAGGTCTGATATTGCGCCTTGCGTTAGTTAACCATTGAAAGATGTCTTTGAATTTTTAAAGCATTTTAGAACGCTTATTTCTTCATTTTAAGCATCTCAGAACACTCTATTTCGCATAGGCATACATAGTAAAATTTAGGGTCACGCTGTGTACCCCCTAAATGACCTATAATTATTTCCTGTGGTAGGGTACACTATTACCCTGTAATATAATACGTGGTCCAATTTAAAAATTATAGGTCAATATTAAGGTCCGATACCGTGCCGTTAGTTAACATAGAAAAATGTCTTTGAATTTTTAAAGCATTTTAGAACGCTTATTTCCTCATTTTAAGCTTCTCAGAACACTTTATTTCGCATAGGCATACATAGTAAAATTTAGGGTCACGCTGTGTACCCCCTAATTGACCTATAATTATTTCCTTTGGTAGGGTACACAATTACCCTGTAATATAATACCTGGTCCAATTTAAATTTTATGGGTCAATATTAAGGTCTGATATTGCGCCTTGCGTTAGTTAACCATTGAAAGATGTCTTTGAATTTTTAAAGCATTTTAGAACGCTTATTTCTTCATTTTAAGCTTCTCAGAACACTTTATTTCGCATACGCATACATAGTAAACTTTAGGGTCACGCTGAGTACCCCCTTATTGACCTATAATTATTTCCTGTGGTAGGGTACACTATTACCCTGTAATATAATACGTGGTCCAATTTAAAAATTATAGGTCAATATTAAGGTCCGATACCGTGCCGTTAGTTAACATAGAAAAGTGTCTTCGTATTTCCTTGTTTTAATGCACTATTTAAAATATACATAGTGTACCCCCTAATTGACCTATAATTATTTCCTGTGGGAGGGTACACTATTACCCTGTAATATAATACCTGGTCCAATATAAATATTATGGGTCAATATTAAGGTCTGATATTGCGCCTTGCGTTAGTTAACCATTGAAAGATGTCTTTGAATTTTTAAAGCATTTTAGAACGCTTATTTCTTCATTTTAAGCATCTCAGAACACTCTATTTCGCATAGGCATACATAGTAAAATTTAGGGTCACGCTGTGTACCCCCTAAATGACCTATAATTATTTCCTGTGGTAGGGTACACTATTACCCTGTAATATAATACGTGGTCCAATTTAAAAATTATAGGTCAATATTAAGGTCCGATACCGTGCCGTTAGTTAACATAGAAAAATGTCTTTGAATTTTTAAAGCATTTTAGAACGCTTATTTCCTCATTTTAAGCTTCTCAGAACACTTTATTTCGCATAGGCATACATAGTAAAATTTAGGGTCACGCTGTGTACCCCCTAATTGACCTATAATTATTTCCTTTGGTAGGGTACACAATTACCCTGTAATATAATACCTGGTCCAATTTAAATTTTATGGGTCAATATTAAGGTCTGATATTGCGCCTTGCGTTAGTTAACCATTGAAAGATGTCTTTGAATTTTTAAAGCATTTTAGAACGCTTATTTCTTCATTTTAAGCTTCTCAGAACACTTTATTTCGCATACGCATACATAGTAAACTTTAGGGTCACGCTGAGTACCCCCTTATTGACCTATAATTATTTCCTGTGGTAGGGTACACTATTACCCTGTAATATAATACGTGGTCCAATTTAAAAATTATAGGTCAATATTAAGGTCCGATACCGTGCCGTTAGTTAACATAGAAAAATGTCTTTGAATTTTTAAAGCATTTTAGAACGCTTATTTCCTCATTTTAAGCTTCTCAGAACACTTTATTTCGCATAGGCATACATAGTAAACTTTAGGGTCACGCTGTGTACCCCCTAATTGACCTATAATTATTTCCTGTGGTAGGGTACACTATAACCCTGTAATATAATACGTGGTCGAATTTAAAAATTATAGGTCAATATTAAGGTCTGATATTGCGCCTTGCGTTAGTTAACCATTGAAAGATGTCTTTGAATTTTTAAAGCATTTTAGAACGCTTATTTCTTCATTTTAAGCTTCTCAAAACATTTTATTTCGCGTAGGCATACATAGTAAAATTTAGGGTGACGCTGTGTACCCCCTAAATGACCTATAATTATTTCCTGTGGTAGGGTACACTATTACCCTGTAATATAATACCTGGTCCAATTTAAATATTATGGGTCAATATTAAGGTCTGATATTGCGCCTTGCGTTAGTTAACCATTGAAAGATGTTTTTGAATTTTTAAAGCATTTTAGAACGCTTATTTCTTCATTTTAAGCATCTCAGAACACTCTATTTCGCATAGGCATATATAGTAAACTTTAGGGTCACTCTGTGTACCCCCTAATTGACCTATAATTATTTCCTGTGGTAGGGTACACTATAACCCTGTAATATAATACGTGGTCCAATTTAAAAATTATAGGTCAATATTAAGGTCCGATACCGTGCCGTTAGTTAACATAGAAAAGTGTCTTCGTATTTCCTTGTTTTAATGCACTATTTAAAATATACATAGTGTACCCCCTAATTGACCTATAATTATTTCCTGTGGGAGGGTACACTATTACCCTGTAATATAATACCTGGTCCAATATAAATATTATGGGTCAATATTAAGGTCTGATATTGCGCCTTGCGTTAGTTAACCATTGAAAGATGTCTTTGAATTTTTAAAGCATTTTAGAACGCTTATTTCTTCATTTTAAGCATCTCAGAACACTCTATTTCGCATAGGCATACATAGTAAAATTTAGGGTCACGCTGTGTACCCCCTAAATGACCTATAATTATTTCCTGTGGTAGGGTACACTATTACCCTGTAATATAATACGTGGTCCAATTTAAAAATTATAGGTCAATATTAAGGTCCGATACCGTGCCGTTAGTTAACATAGAAAAATGTCTTTGAATTTTTAAAGCATTTTAGAACGCTTATTTCCTCATTTTAAGCTTCTCAGAACACTTTATTTCGCATAGGCATACATAGTAAAATTTAGGGTCACGCTGTGTACCCCCTAATTGACCTATAATTATTTCCTTTGGTAGGGTACACAATTACCCTGTAATATAATACCTGGTCCAATTTAAATTTTATGGGTCAATATTAAGGTCTGATATTGCGCCTTGCGTTAGTTAACCATTGAAAGATGTCTTTGAATTTTTAAAGCATTTTAGAACGCTTATTTCTTCATTTTAAGCTTCTCAGAACACTTTATTTCGCATACGCATACATAGTAAACTTTAGGGTCACGCTGAGTACCCCCTTATTGACCTATAATTATTTCCTGTGGTAGGGTACACTATTACCCTGTAATATAATACGTGGTCCAATTTAAAAATTATAGGTCAATATTAAGGTCCGATACCGTGCCGTTAGTTAACATAGAAAAATGTCTTTGAATTTTTAAAGCATTTTAGAACGCTTATTTCCTCATTTTAAGCTTCTCAGAACACTTTATTTCGCATAGGCATACATAGTAAACTTTAGGGTCACGCTGTGTACCCCCTAATTGACCTATAATTATTTCCTGTGGTAGGGTACACTATAACCCTGTAATATAATACGTGGTCGAATTTAAAAATTATAGGTCAATATTAAGGTCTGATATTGCGCCTTGCGTTAGTTAACCATTGAAAGATGTCTTTGAATTTTTAAAGCATTTTAGAACGCTTATTTCTTCATTTTAAGCTTCTCAAAACATTTTATTTCGCGTAGGCATACATAGTAAAATTTAGGGTGACGCTGTGTACCCCCTAAATGACCTATAATTATTTCCTGTGGTAGGGTACACTATTACCCTGTAATATAATACCTGGTCCAATTTAAATATTATGGGTCAATATTAAGGTCTGATATTGCGCCTTGCGTTAGTTAACCATTGAAAGATGTCTTTGAATTTTTAAAGCATTTTAGAACGCTTATTTCTTCATTTTAAGCATCTCAGAACACTCTATTTCGCATAGGCATACATAGTAAAATTTAGGGTCACGCTGTGTACCCCCTAAATGACCTATAATTATTTCCTGTGGTAGGGTACACTATTACCCTGTAATATAATACGTGGTCCTATTTAAAAATTATAGGTCAATATTAAGGTCCTATACCGTGCCGTTAGTTAACATAGAAAAATGTCTTTGAATTTTTAAAGCATTTTAGAACGCTTATTTCCTCATTTTAAGCTTCTCAGAACACTTTATTTCGCATAGGCATACATAGTAAACTTTAGGGTCACTCTGTGTACCCCCTAATTGACCTATAATTATTTCCTGTGGTAGGGTACACTATAACCCTGTAATATAATACGTGGTACAATTTAAAAATTATAGGTCAATATTAAGGTTCGATACCGTGCCGTTAGTTAACATAGAAAAGTGTCTTCGTATTTCCTTGTTTTAATGCACTATTTAAAATATACATAGTGTACCCCCTAATTGACCTATAATTATTTCCTGAGGTAGGGTACACTATTACCCTGTAATATAATACCTGGTCCAATTTAAATATTATGGGTCAATATTAAGGTCTGATATTGCGCCTTGCGTTAGTTAACCATTGAAAGATGTCTTTGAATTTTTAAAGCATTTTAGAACGCTTATTTCTTCATTTTAAGCTTCTCAGAACACTCTATTTCGCATAGGCATACATAGTAAAATTTAGGGTCACGCTGTGTACCCCCTAAATGACCTATAATTATTTCCTGTGGTAGGGTACACAATTACCCTGGAATATAATGCGTGGTTCAATTTAAAAATTATAGGTCAATATTAAGTTCCGATACCGTGCCGTTAGTTAACATTGAAAAATGTCTTCGTATTTCCTTGTTTTAATGCACTATTTAAAATATACATAGTGTACCCCCTAATTGACCTATAATTATTTCCTGTGGTAGGGTACACTATTACCCTGTAATACAATACCTGGTTCAATTTAAATATTATGGGTCAATATTAAGGTTTGATGTTGCGCCTTGCGTTAGTTAACCATTGAAAGATGTCTTTGAATTTTTAAAGCATTTTAGAACGCTTATTTCTTCATTTTAAGCTTCTCAGAACACTTTATTTTGCATAGGCATACATAGTAAACTTTAGGGTCACGCTGTGTACCCCCTAATGGACCTATAATTATTTCCTGTGGTAGGGTACACTATTACCCTGTAATATAATAGGTGGTCCAATTTAAAAATTATAGGTCAATATTAAGGTCCGATACCGTGCCGTTAGTTAACATAGAAAAATGTCTTTGAATTTTTAAAGCATTTTAGAACGCTTATTTCCTAATTTTAAGCTTCTCAGAACACTTTATTTCGCATAGGCATACATAGTAAATTTTAGGGTCACTCTGCGTACCCCCTAATTGACCTATAATTATTTCCTGTGGTAGGGTACACTATAACCCTGTAATATAATACGTGGTCCAATTTAAAAATTATAGGTCAATATTAAGGTCCGATACCGTGCCGTTAGTTAACATAGAAAAGTGTCTTCGTATTTCCTTGTTTTAATGCACTATTTAAAATATACATAGTGTACCCCCTAAATGACCTATAATTATTTCCTGTGGTAGGGTACACTATTACCCTGTAATATAATAGGTGGTCCAATTTAAAAATTATAGGTCAATATTAAGGTCCGATACCGTGCCGTTAGTTAACATAGAAAAATGTCTTTGAATTTTTAAAGCTTTTTAGAACGCTTATTTCCTCATTTTAAGCTTCTCAGAACACTTTATTTCGCTTAGGCATACATAGTAAACTTTAGGGTCACTCTGTGTACCCCCTAATTGACCTATAATTATTTCCTGTTTTAGGGTACACTATAACCCTGTAATATAATACGTGGTCCAGTTTAAAAATTATAGGTCAATATTAAGGTCCGACACCGTGCCGTTAGTTAACATAGAAAAGTGTCTTCGTATTTCCTTGTTTTATTGCACTATTTAAAATATACATAGTGTACCCCCTAATTGACCTATAATTATTTCCTGTGGTAGGGTACACTATTACCCTGTAATATAATACCTGGTCCAATTTAAATATTATGGGTCAATATTAAGGTCTGATATTGCGCCTTGCGTTAGTTAACCATTGAAAGATGTTTTTGAATTTTTAAAGCATTTTAGAACGCTTATTTCTTCATTTTAAGCATCTCAGAACACTCTATTTCGCATAGGCATATATAGTAAACTTTAGGGTCACTCTGTGTACCCCCTAATTGACCTATAATTATTTCCTGTGGTAGGGTACACTATAACCCTGTAATATAATACGTGGTCCAATTTAAAAATTATAGGTCAATATTAAGGTCCGATACCGTGCCGTTAGTTAACATAGAAAAGTGTCTTCGTATTTCCTTGTTTTAATGCACTATTTAAAATATACATAGTGTACCCCCTAATTGACCTATAATTATTTCCTGTGGTAGGGTACACTATTACCCTGTAATATAATACCTGGTCCAATTTAAATATTATGGGTCAATATTAAGGTCTGATATTGCGCCTTGCGTTAGTTAACCATTGGAAGATGTCTTTGAATTTTTAAAGCATTTTAGAACGCTTATTTCTTCTTTTTAAGCATCTCAGAACACTCTATTTCGCATAGGCATACATAGTAAAATTTAGGGTCACGCTGTGTACCCCCTAAATGACCTATAATTATTTCCTGTGGTAGGGTACACTATTACCCTGTAATATAATACGTGGTCCAATTTAAAAATTATAGGTCAATATTAAGGTCCGATACCGTGCCGTTAGTTAACATAGAAAAATGTCTTTGAATTTTTAAAGCATTTTAGAACGCTTATTTCCTCATTTTAAGCTTCTCAGAACACTTTATTTCGCATAGGCATACATAGTAAACTTTAGGGTCACGCTGTGTACCCCCTAATTGACCTATAATTATTTCCTTTGGTAGGGTACACAATTACCCTGTAATATAATACCTGGTCCAATTTAAATTTTATGGGTCAATATTAAGGTCTGATATTGCGCCTTGCGTTAGTTAACCATTGAAAGATGTCTTTGAATTTTTAAAGCATTTTAGAACGCTTATTTCTTCATTTTAAGCTTCTCAGAACACTCTATTTCGCATAGGCATACATAGTAAAATTTAGGGTCACGCTGTGTACCCCCTAAATGACCTATAATTATTTCCTGTGGTAGGGTACACTATTACCCTGTAATATAATACGTGGTCCAATTTAAAAATTATAGGTCAATATTAAGTTCCGATACCGTGCCGTTAGTTAACATTGAAAAATGTCTTCGTATTTCCTTGTTTTAATGCACTATTTAAAATATACATAGTGTACCCCCTAATTGACCTATAATTATTTCCTGTGGTAGGGTACACTATTACCCTGTAATATAATACCTGGTCCAATTTAAAAATTATAGGTCAATATTAAGGTCCGATACCGTGCCGTTAGTTAACATAGAAAAATGTCTTTGAATTTTTAAAGCATTTTAGAACGCTTATTTCCTCATTTTAAGCTTCTCAGAACACTTTATTTCGCATAGGCATACATAGTAAACTTTAGGGTCACGCTGTGTACCCCCTAATTGACCTATAATTATTTCCTGTGGTAGGGTACACTATTACCCTGTAATATAATAGGTGGTCCAATTTAAAAATTATAGGTCAATATTAAGGTCCGATACCGTGCCGTTAGTTAACATAGAAAAATGTCTTTGAATTTTTAAAGCATTTTAGAACGCTTATTTCCTAATTTTAAGCTTCTCAGAACACTTTATTTCGCATAGGCATACATAGTAAATTTTAGGGTCACTCTGCGTACCCCCTAATTGACCTATAATTATTTCCTGTGGTAGGGTACACTATAACCCTGTAATATAATACGTGGTCCAATTTAAAAATTATAGGTCAATATTAAGGTCCGATACCGTGCCGTTAGTTAACATAGAAAAGTGTCTTCGTATTTCCTTGTTTTAATGCACTATTTAAAATATACATAGTGTACCCCCTAATTGACCTATAATTATTTCCTGTGGTAGGGTACACTATTACCCTGTAATATAATACCTGGTCCAATTTAAATATTATGGGTCAATATTAAGGTCTGATATTGCGCCTTGCGTTAGTTAACCATTGAAAGATGTCTTTGAATTTTTAAAGCATTTTAGAACGCTTATTTCTTCATTTTAAGCATCTCAGAACACTCTATTTCGCATAGGCATACATAGTAAAATTTAGGGTCACGCTGTGTACCCCCTAAATGACCTATAATTATTTCCTGTGGTAGGGTACACTATTACCCTGTAATATAATACGTGGTCCTATTTAAAAATTATAGGTCAATATTAAGGTCCTATACCGTGCCGTTAGTTAACATAGAAAAATGTCTTTGAATTTTTAAAGCATTTTAGAACGCTTATTTCCTCATTTTAAGCTTCTCAGAACACTTTATTTCGCATAGGCATACATAGTAAACTTTAGGGTCACTCTGTGTACCCCCTAATTGACCTATAATTATTTCCTGTGGTAGGGTACACTATAACCCTGTAATATAATACGTGGTACAATTTAAAAATTATAGGTCAATATTAAGGTTCGATACCGTGCCGTTAGTTAACATAGAAAAGTGTCTTCGTATTTCCTTGTTTTAATGCACTATTTAAAATATACATAGTGTACCCCCTAATTGACCTATAATTATTTCCTGTGGTAGGGTACACTATTACCCTGTAATATAATACCTGGTCCAATTTAAATATTATGGGTCAATATTAAGGTTTGATGTTGCGCCTTGCGTTAGTTAACCATTGAAAGATGTCTTTGAATTTTTAAAGCATTTTAGAACGCTTATTTCTTCATTTTAAGCTTCTCAGAACACTTTATTTTGCATAGGCATACATAGTAAACTTTAGGGTCACGCTGTGTACCCCCTAATTGACCTATAATTATTTCCTGTGGTAGGGTACACTATTACCCTGTAATATAATAGGTGGTCCAATTTAAAAATTATAGGTCAATATTAAGGTCCGATACCGTGCCGTTAGTTAACATAGAAAAATGTCTTTGAATTTTTAAAGCATTTTAGAACGCTTATTTCCTCATTTTAAGCTTCTCAGAACACTTTATTTCGCATAGGCATACATAGTAAATTTTAGGGTCACTCTGCGTACCCCCTAATTGACCTATAATTATTTCCTGTGGTAGGGTACACTATAACCCTGTAATATAATACGTGGTCCAATTTAAAAATTATAGGTCAATATTAAGGTCCGATACCGTGCCGTTAGTTAACATAGAAAAGTGTCTTCGTATTTCCTTGTTTTAATGCACTATTTAAAATATACATAGTGTACCCCCTAATTGACCTATAATTATTTCCTGTGGTAGGGTACACTATTACCCTGTAATATAATACCTGGTCCAATTTAAATATTATGGGTCAATATTAAGGTCTGATATTGCGCCTTGCGTTAGTTAACCATTGAAAGATGTCTTTGAATTTTTAAAGCATTTTAGAACGCTTATTTCTTCATTTTAAGCATCTCAGAACACTCTATTTCGCATAGGCATACATAGTAAAATTTAGGGTCACGCTGTGTACCCCCTAAATGACCTATAATTATTTCCTGTGGTAGGGTACACTATTACCCTGTAATATAATACGTGGTCCTATTTAAAAATTATAGGTCAATATTAAGGTCCTATACCGTGCCGTTAGTTAACATAGAAAAATGTCTTTGAATTTTTAAAGCATTTTAGAGCGCTTATTTCCTCATTTTAAGCTTCTCAGAACACTTTATTTCGCAAAGGCATACATAGTAAACTTTAGGGTCACGCTGTGTACCCCCTAATTGACCTATAATTATTTCCTGTGGTAGGGTACATTATTACCCTGTAATATAATAGGTGGTCCAATTTAAAAATTATAGGTCAATATTAAGGTCCGATACCGTGCCGTTAGTTAACATAGAAAAATGTCTTTGAATTTTTAAAGCATTTTAGAACGCTTATTTCCTCATTTTAAGCTTCTCAGAACACTTTATTTCGCATAGGCATACATAGTAAACTTTAGGGTCACTCTATGTACCCCCTAATTGACCTATAATTATTTCCTGTGGTAGGGTACACTATAACCCTGTAATATAATACGTGGTCCAATTTAAAAATTATAGGTCAATATTAAGGTCCGATACCGTGCCGTTAGTTAACATAGAAAAGTGTCTTCGTATTTCCTTGTTTTAATGCACTATTTAAAATATACATAGTGTACCCCCTAATTGACCTATAATTATTTCCTGTGGTAGGGTACACTATTACCCTGTAATATAATACTTGGTCCAATTTAAATATTATGGGTCAATATTAAGGTCTGATATTGCGCTTTGCGTTAGTTAACCATTGAAAGATGTCTTTGAATTTTTAAAGCATTTTAGAACGCTTATTTCTTCATTTTAAGCATCTCAGAACACTCTATTTCGCATAGGCATACATAGTAAAATTTAGGGTCACGCTGTGTACCCCCTAAATGACCTATAATTATTTCCTGTGGTAGGGTACACTATTACCCTGTAATATAATACGTGGTCCAATTTAAAAATTATAGGTCAATATTAAGGTCCGATACCGTGCCGTTAGTTAACATAGAAACATGTCTTTGAATTTTTAAAGCATTTTAGAACGCTTATTTCCTCATTTTAAGCTTCTCAGAACACTTTATTTCATATAGGCATACATAGTAAACTTTAGGGTCACGCTGTGTACCCCCTAATTGACCTATAATTATTTCCTTTGGTAGGGTACACTATTACCCTGTAATATAATACCTGGTCCAATTTAAATATTATGGGTCAATATTAAGGTCTGATATTGCGCCTTGCGTTAGTTAACCATTGAAAGATGTCTTTGAATTTTTAAAGCATTTTAGAACGCTTATTTCCTCATTTTAAGCTTCTCAGAACACTTTATTTCTCATAGGCATACATAGTAAACTTTAGGGTCACGCTGTGTACCCCCTAATTGACCTATAATTATTTCCTGTGGTAGGGTACACTATAACCCTGTAATATAATACGTGGTCCAATTTAAAAATTATAGGTCAATATTGAGGTCCGATACCGTGCCGTTAGTTAACATAGAAAAGTGTCTTCGAATTTCCTTGTTTTAATGCACTATTTAAAATATACATAGTGTACCCCCTAATTGACCTATAATTATTTCCTGTGGTAGGGTACCCTATTACCCTGTAATATAATACCTGGTCCAATTTAAATATTATGGGTCAATATTAAGGTCTGATATTGCGCCTTGCGTTAGTTAACCATTGAAAGATGTCTTTGAATTTTTAAAGCATTTTAGAACGCTTATTTCCTCATTTTAAGCTTCTCAGAACACTTTATTTCGCATAGGCATACATAGTAACCTTTAGGGTCACGCTGTGTACCCCCTAATTGACCTATAATTATTTTCCGTGGAAGGGTACACTATCACCCTGTAATATAATACGTGGCCCAATTTAAAAATTTTAGGTCAATATTAAGGTCCGATACCGTGCCGTTAGTTAATATAGAAAAATGTCTTTGAATTTTTAAAGCATTTTAGAACGCTTATTTCCTCATTTTAAGCTTCTCAGAACACTTTATTTCGCATAGGCATACATAGTAACCTTTAAGGTCACGCTGTGTACCCCCTAATTGACCTATAATTATTTTCCGTGGTAGGGTACACTATCACCCTGTAATATAATACGTGGCCCAATTTAAAAATTTTAGGTCAATATTAAGGTCCGATACCGTGCCGTTAGTTAACATAGAAAAGTCTTCGAATTTCCTTGTTTTAATGCACTATTTAAAATATACATAGTGTACCCCCTAATTGACCTATATATATTTCCTGTGGTAGGGTTCACTATTACCCTGTTTATATTATACCTGGTCCAATTTAAATATTATGGGTCAATATTAAGGTCTGATATTGCGCCTTGCGATAGTTAACCATTGAAAGATGTCTTTGAATTTTTAAAGCATTTTAGAATGCTTATTTCTTCATTTTAAGCATCTCAGAACACTCTATTTCGCATAGGCATACATAGTAAAATTTAGGGTCACGCTGTGTACCCCCTAAATGACCTATAATTATTTCCTGTGGTAGGGTACACTATAACCCTGTAATATAATACGTGGTCCAATTTAAAAATTATAGGTCAATATTAAGGTCCGATACCGTGCCGTTAGTTAACATAGAAAACTGTCTTCGTATTTCCTTGTTTTAATGCACTATTTAAAATATACATAGTGTACCCCTAATTGACCTATATATATTTCCTGTGGTAGGGTACACTATTACCCTGTAATATAATAGGTGGTCCAATTTAAAAATTATAGGTCAATATTAAGGTCCGATACCGTGCCGTTAGTTAACATAGAAAAATGTCTTTGAATTTTTAAAGCATTTTAGAACGCTTATTTCCTCATTTTAAGCTTCTCAGAACACTTTATTTCGCATAGGCATACATAGTAAACTTTAGGGTCACTCTGTGTACCCCCTAATTGACCTATAATTATTTCCTGTGGTAGGGTACACTATAACCCTGTAATATAATACGCGGTCCAATTTAAAAATTATAGGTCAATATTTAGGTCCGATACCGTGCCGTTAGTTAACATAGAAAAGTGTCTTCGTATTTCCTTGTTTTAATGCACTATTTAAAATATACATAGTGTACCCCCTAATTGACCTATATATATTTCCTGTGGTAGGGTTCACTATTACCCTGTAATATAATACCTGGTCCAATTTAAATATTATGGGTCAATATTAAGGTCTGATATTGCGCCTTGCGTTAGTTAACCATTGAAAGATGTCTTTGAATTTTTAAAGCATTTTAGAACGCTTATTTCTTCATTTTAAGCATCTCAGAACACTCTATTTCGCATAGGCATACATAGTAAAATTTAGGGTCACTCTGTGTACCCCCAAAATGACCTATAATTATTTCCTGTGGTAGGGTACACTATAACCCTGTTATATAATACGTGGTCCAATTTAAAAATTATAGGTCAATATTAAGGTTCGATACCGTGCCGTTAGTTAACATAGAAAAGTGTCTTCGTATTTCCTTGTTTTAATGCACTATTTAAAATATACATAGTGTACCCCCTAATTGACCTATACATATTTCCTGAGGTAGGGTACACTATTACCCTGTAATATAATAGGTGGTCCAATTTAAAAATTATAGGTCAATATTAAGGTCCGATACCTTGCCGTTAGTTAACATAGAAAAATGTCTTTGAATTTTTAAAGCATTTTAGAACGCTTATTTCCTCATTTTAAGCTTCTCAGAACACTTTATTTCGCATAGGCATACATAGTAAACTTTAGGGTCACTCTGTGTACCCCCTAATTGACCTATAATTATTTCCTGTGGTAGGGTACACTATAACCCTGTAATATAATACGTGGTCCAATTTAAAAATTATAGGTCAATATTAAGGTCCGATACCGTGCCGTTAGTTAACATAGAAAAGTGTCTTCGAATTTCCTTGTTTTAATGCACTATTTAAAATATACATAGTGTACCCCCTAATTGACCTATAATTATTTCCTGTGGTAGGGTACACTATTACCCTGTAATATAATACGTGGTCCAATTTAAAAATTATAGGTCAATATTAAGGTCCGATACCGTGCCGTTAGTTAACATTGAAAAATGTCATTGAATTTTTAAAGCATTTTAGAACGCTTATTTCCTCATTTTAAGCTTCTCAGAACATTTTATTTCGCATAGGCATACATAGTAAACTTTAGGGTCACGCTGTGTACCCCCTAATTGACCTATAATTATTTCCTGTGGTAGGATACACCATAACCCTGTAATATAATACGTGGTCCAATTTAAAAATTATAGGTCAATATTAAGGTCCGATACCGTGCCGTTAGTTAACATAGAAAAGTGTCTTCGATTTTCCTTGTTTTAATGCACTATTTAAAATATACATAGTGTACCCCCTAATTGACCTATAATTATTTCCTGTGGTAGGGTACACTATTACCCTGTAATATAATACCTGGTCCAATTTAAATATTATGGGTCAATATTAAGGTCTGATATTGCGCCTTGCGTTAGTTAATAATTGAAAGATGACTTTGAATTTTTAAAGCATTTTAGAACGCTTATTTCTTAATTTTAAGTTTCTCAGAACACTCTATTTCGCATAGGCATACATAGTAAACTTTAGGGTCACGCTGTGTACCCCCTAAATGACCTATAATTATTTCCTGTGGTAGGGTACACTATTACCCTGTAATATAATACGTGGTTCAATTTAAAAATTATAGGTCAATATTTAGGTCCGATACCGTGCCGTTAGTTAACATTGAAAAATGTCTTTGAATTTTTAAAGCATTTTAGAACGCTAATTTCTTCATTTTAAGCTTCTCAGAACACTTTATTTCGCATAGGCATACATAGTAAATTTTAGGGTCACGCTGTGTACCCCCTAATTGACCTATAATTATTTCCTGTGGTAGGGTACACTATTACCCTGTGATATAATACGTGGTTCATTTTAAAAATTATAGGTCAATATTAAGGTCCGATACCGTGCCGTTAGTTAACATAGAAAAGTGTCTTCGTATTTCCTTGTTTTAATGCACTATTTAAAATATACATAGTGTACCCCCTAATTTACCTATAATTATTTCCTAGGGTAGGGTACACTATTACCCTGTAATATAATGCCTGGTCCAATTTAAATATTATGGGTCAATATTAAGGTCTGATATTGCGCCTTGCGTTAGTTAACCATTGAAAGATGTCTTTGAATTTTTAAAGCATTTTAGAACGCTTATTTCTTCATTTTAAGCTTCTGAGAACACTTTATTTCGCATAGGCATACATAGTAAACTTTAGGGTCCCGCTGTGTACCCCCTAATTGACCTATAATTATTTTCTGTTTTAGGGTACACTATCACCCTGTAATATAATACGTGGTCCAATTAAAAAATTTTAGGTCAATATTAAGGTCCGCTACCGTGCCGTTAGTTATCATAGAAAAGAGTCTTCGAATTTCCTTGTTTTAATGTACTATTTAAAATATACATAGTGTACCCCCTAATTGACCTATCTTTAATTCCTGTGGTAGGGTACACTATTACCCTGTAATATAATACCTGGTCCAATTTAAATATTATGGTTCCATATTAAGGTCTGATATTGCGCCTAGCGTTAGTTAACCATTGAAAGATGTCTTTGAATTTCTAAAGCATTTTAGAACGCTTATTTCTTCATTTTAAGCTTCTCAGAACACTTTATTTCGCATAGGCATACATAGTAAACTTTAGGGTCACACTGTGTACCCCCTAATTGACCTATAATTATTTCCTGTGGTAGGGAACACTATTACCATGTAATATAATACGTGGTCCAATTTAAAAATTATAGGTCAATATTAAGGTCCGATACCGGGCCGTTAGTTAACATAGAAAAGAGTCTTCGAATTTCCTTGTTTTATTGTACTATTTAAAATATACATAGTGTACCCCCTAATTGACCTATCTTTAATTCCTGTGGTAGGGTACACTATTGCCCTGTAATATAATACCTGGTCCAATTTAAATATTATGGTTCCATATTAAGGTCTGATATTGCGCCTAGCGTTAGTTAACCATTGAAAGATGTCTTTGAATTTCTAAAGCATTTTAGAACGCTTATTTCTTCATTTTAAGCTTCTCAGAACACTTTATTTCGCATAGGCATACATAGTAAACTTTAGGGTCACTCTGCGTACCCCCTAATTGACATATAATTATTTCCTGTGGTAGGGTACACTATAACCCTGTAATATAATACGTGGTCCAATTTAAAAATTATAGGTCAATATTAAGGTCCGATACCGTGCCGTTAGTTAACATAGAAAAATGTCTTTGAATTTTTAAAGCATTTTAGAACGCTTATTTCCTCATTTTAAGCTTCTCAGAACACTTTATTTCGCATAGGCATACATAGTAACTTTAGGGTCACGCTGTGTACCCCCTAATTGACTTATAATTATTTCCTTTGGTAGGGTACACTATTAGCCTGTAATATAATTCCTGGTCCAATTTAAATTTTATGGGTCAATATTAAGGTCTGATATTGCGCCTTGCGTTAGTTAACCATTCAAAGATGTCTTTGAATTTTTAAAGCATTTTAGAACGCTTATTTCCTCATTTTAAGCTTCTCAGAACACTTTATTTCGCATAGGCATACATAGTAACTTTAGGGTCACGCTGTGTACCCCCTAATTGACCTATAATTATTTCCTTTGGTAGGGTACACTATTACCCTGTAATATAATACCTGGTCCAATTTAAATTTTATGGGTCAATATTAAGGTCTGATATTGCGCCTTGCGTTAGTTAACCATTGAAAGATGTCTTTGAATTTTTAAAGCATTTTAGAACGCTTATTTCCTCATTTTAAGCTTCTCAGAACACTTTATTTCGCTTAGGCATACATAGTAAACTTTAGGGTCACTCTGTGTACCCCCTAATTGACCTATAATTATTTCCTGTGGTAGGGTACACTATAACCCTGTAATATAATACGTGGTCCAATTTAAAAATTATAGGTCAATATTAAGGTCCGATACCGTGCCGTTAGTTAACATAGAAAAGTGTCTTCGTATTTCCTTGTTTTAATGCACTATTTAAAATATACATAGTGTACCCCCTAATTGACCTATAATTATTTCCTGTGGTAGGGTACACTATTACCCTGTAATATAATACCTGGTCCAATTTAAATATTATGGGTCAATATTAAGGTCTGATATTGCGCCTTGCGTTAGTTAACCATTGAAAGATGTCTTTGAATTTTTAAAGCATTTTAGAACGCTTATTTCTTCATTTTAAGCATCTCAGAACACTCTATTTCGCATAGACATACATAGTAAAATTTAGGGTCACGCTGTGTACCCCCTAAATGACCTATAATTATTTCCTGTTTTAGGGTACACTATTACCCTGTAATATAATAGGTGGTCCAATTTAAAAATTATAGGTCAATATTAAGGTCCGATACCGTGCCGTTAGTTAACATAGAAAAATGTCTTTGAATTTTTAAAGCATTTTAGAACGCTTATTTCCTCATTTTAAGCTTCTCTGAGCACTTTATTTCGCATAGGCATACATAGTAAACTTTGGGGTCACTCTGTGTACCCCCTAATTGACCTATAATTATTTCCTGTGGGAGGGTACACTATTACCCTGTAATATAATACCTGGTCCAATATAAATATTATGGGTCAATATTAAGGTCTGATATTGCGCCTTGCGTTAGTTAACCATTGAAAGATGTCTTTGAATTTTTAAAGCATTTTAGAACGCTTATTTCTTCATTTTAAGCATCTCAGAACACTATATTTCGCATAGGCATACATAGTAAAATTTAGGGTCACGCTGTGTACCCCCTAAATTACCTATAATTATTTCCTGTGGTAGGGTACACTATTACCCTGTAATATAATAGGTGGTCCAATTTAAAAATTATAGGTCAATATTAAGGTCCGATACCGTGCCGTTAGTTAACATAGAAAAATGTCTTTGAATTTTTAAAGCATTTTAGAACGCTTATTTCCTAATTTTAAGCTTCTCAGAACACTTTATTTCGCATAGGCATACATAGTAAATTTTAGGGTCACTCTGCGTACCCCCTAATTGACCTATAATTATTTCCTGTGGTAGGGTACACTATAACCCTGTAATATAATACGTGGTCCAATTTAAAAATTATAGGTCAATATTAAGGTCCGATACCGTGCCGTTAGTTAACATAGAAAAGTGTCTTCGTATTTCCTTGTTTTAATGCACTATTTAAAATATACATAGTGTACCCCCTAAATGACCTATAATTATTTCCTGTGGTAGGGTACACTATTACCCTGTAATATAAAAGGTGGTCCAATTTAAAAATTATAGGTCAATATTAAGGTCCGATACCGTGCCGTTAGTTAACATAGAAAAATGTCTTTGAATTTTTAAAGCTTTTTAGAACGCTTATTTCCTCATTTTAAGCTTCTCAGAACACTTTATTTCGCTTAGGCATACATAGTAAACTTTAGGGTCACTCTGTGTACCCCCTAATTGACCTATAATTATTTCCTGTTTTAGGGTACACTATAACCCTGTAATATAATACGTGGTCCAGTTTAAAAATTATAGGTCAATATTAAGGTCCGACACCGTGCCGTTAGTTAACATAGAAAAGTGTCTTCGTATTTCCTTGTTTTATTGCACTATTTAAAATATACATAGTGTACCCCCTAATTGACCTATAATTATTTCCTGTGGTAGGGTACACTATTACCCTGTAATATAATACCTGGTCCAATTTAAATATTATGGGTCAATATTAAGGTCTGATATTGCGCCTTGCGTTAGTTAACCATTGAAAGATGTTTTTGAATTTTTAAAGCATTTTAGAACGCTTATTTCTTCATTTTAAGCATCTCAGAACACTCTATTTCGCATAGGCATATATAGTAAACTTTAGGGTCACTCTGTGTACCCCCTAATTGACCTATAATTATTTCCTGTGGTAGGGTACACTATAACCCTGTAATATAATACGTGGTCCAATTTAAAAATTATAGGTCAATATTAAGGTCCGATACCGTGCCGTTAGTTAACATAGAAAAGTGTCTTCGTATTTCCTTGTTTTAATGCACTATTTAAAATATACATAGTGTACCCCCTAATTGACCTATAATTATTTCCTGTGGGAGGGTACACTATTACCCTGTAATATAATACCTGGTCCAATATAAATATTATGGGTCAATATTAAGGTCTGATATTGCGCCTTGCGTTAGTTAACCATTGAAAGATGTCTTTGAATTTTTAAAGCATTTTAGAACGCTTATTTCTTCATTTTAAGCATCTCAGAACACTCTATTTCGCATAGGCATACATAGTAAAATTTAGGGTCACGCTGTGTACCCCCTAAATGACCTATAATTATTTCCTGTGGTAGGGTACACTATTACCCTGTAATATAATACGTGGTCCAATTTAAAAATTATAGGTCAATATTAAGGTCCGATACCGTGCCGTTAGTTAACATAGAAAAATGTCTTTGAATTTTTAAAGCATTTTAGAACGCTTATTTCCTCATTTTAAGCTTCTCAGAACACTTTATTTCGCATAGGCATACATAGTAAACTTTAGGGTCACGCTGTGTACCCCCTAATTGACCTATAATTATTTCCTTTGGTAGGGTACACAATTACCCTGTAATATAATACCTGGTCCAATTTAAATTTTATGGGTCAATATTAAGGTCTGATATTGCGCCTTGCGTTAGTTAACCATTGAAAGATGTCTTTGAATTTTTAAAGCATTTTAGAACGCTTATTTCTTCATTTTAAGCTTCTCAGAACACTTTATTTCGCATACGCATACATAGTAAACTTTAGGGTCACGCTGAGTACCCCCTTATTGACCTATAATTATTTCCTGTGGTAGGGTACACTATTACCCTGTAATATAATACGTGGTCCAATTTAAAAATTATAGGTCAATATTAAGGTCCGATACCGTGCCGTTAGTTAACATAGAAAAATGTCTTTGAATTTTTAAAGCATTTTAGAACGCTTATTTCCTCATTTTAAGCTTCTCAGAACACTTTATTTCGCATAGGCATACATAGTAAACTTTAGGGTCACGCTGTGTACCCCCTAATTGACCTATAATTATTTCCTGTGGTAGGGTACACTATAACCCTGTAATATAATACGTGGTCGAATTTAAAAATTATAGGTCAATATTAAGGTCTGATATTGCGCCTTGCGTTAGTTAACCATTGAAAGATGTCTTTGAATTTTTAAAGCATTTTAGAACGCTTATTTCTTCATTTTAAGCTTCTCAAAACATTTTATTTCGCGTAGGCATACATAGTAAAATTTAGGGTGACGCTGTGTACCCCCTAAATGACCTATAATTATTTCCTGTGGTAGGGTACACTATTACCCTGTAATATAATACGTGGTCCAATTTAAAAATTATAGGTCAATATTAAGTTCCGATACCGTGCCGTTAGTTAACATAGAAAAATGTCTTTGAATTTTTAAAGCATTTTAGAACGCTTATTTCCTCATTTTAAGCTTCTCAGAACACTTTATTTCGCATAGGCATACATAGTAAACTTTGGGGTCACTCTGTGTACCCCCTAATTGACCTATAATTATTTCCTGAGGTAGGGTACACTATAACCCTGTAATATAATACGTGGTCCAATTTAAAAATTATAGGTCAATATTAAGGTCCGATACCGTGCCGTTAGTTAACATAGAAAAATGTCTTTGAATTTTTAAAGCATTTTAGAACGCTTATTTCCTCATTTTAAGCTTCTCAGAACACTTTATTTCGCATAGGCATACATAGTAAACTTTAGGGTCACGCTGTGTACCCCCTAATTGACCTATAATTATTTCCTGTGGTAGGGTACACTATTACCCTGTAATATAATAGGTGGTCCAATTTAAAAATTATAGGTCAATATTAAGGTCCGATACCGTGCCGTTAGTTAACATAGAAAAATGTCTTTGAATTTTTAAAGCATTTTAGAACGCTTATTTCCTAATTTTAAGCTTCTCAGAACACTTTATTTCGCATAGGCATACATAGTAAATTTTAGGGTCACTCTGCGTACCCCCTAATTGACCTATAATTATTTCCTGTGGTAGGGTACACTATAACCCTGTAATATAATACGTGGTCCAATTTAAAAATTATAGGTCAATATTAAGGTCCGATACCGTGCCGTTAGTTAACATAGAAAAGTATCTTCGTATTTCCTTGTTTTAATGCACTATTTAAAATATACATAGTGTACCCCCTAAATGACCTATAATTATTTCCTGTGGTAGGGTACACTATTACCCTGTAATATAATAGGTGGTCCAATTTAAAAATTATAGGTCAATATTAAGGTCCGATACCGTGTCGTTAGTTAACATAGAAAAATGTCTTTGAATTTTTAAAGCTTTTTAGAACGCTTATTTCCTCATTTTAAGCTTCTCAGAACACTTTATTTCGCTTAGGCATACATAGTAAACTTTAGGGTCACTCTGTGTACCCCCTAATTGACCTATAATTATTTCCTGTTTTAGGGTACACTATAACCCTGTAATAAAATACGTGGTCCAGTTTAAAAATTATAGGTCAATATTAAGGTCCGACATCGTGCCGTTAGTTAACATAGAAAAGTGTCTTCGTATTTCCTTGTTTTATTGCACTATTTAAAATATACATAGTGTACCCCCTAATTGACCTATAATTATTTCCTGTGGTAGGGTACACTATTACCCTGTAATATAATACCTGGTCCAATTTAAATATTATGGGTCAATATTAAGGTCTGATATTGCGCCTTGCGTTAGTTAACCATTGAAAGATGTTTTTGAATTTTTAAAGCATTTTAGAACGCTTATTTCTTCATTTTAAGCATCTCAGAACACTCTATTTCGCATAGGCATATATAGTAAACTTTAGGGTCACTCTGTGTACCCCCTAATTGACCTATAATTATTTCCTGTGGTAGGTTACACTATAACCCTGTAATATAATACGTGGTCCAATTTAAAAATTATAGGTCAATATTAAGGTCCGATACCGTGCCGTTAGTTAACATAGAAAAGTGTCTTCGTATTTCCTTGTTTTAATGCACTATTTAAAATATACATAGTGTACCCCCTAATTGACCTATAATTATTTCCTGTGGTAGGGTACACTATTACCCTGTAATATAATACCTGGTCCAATTTAAATATTATGGGTCAATATTAAGGTCTGATATTGCGCCTTGCGTTAGTTAACCATTGGAAGATGTCTTTGAATTTTTAAAGCATTTTAGAACGCTTATTTCTTCTTTTTAAGCATCTCAGAACACTCTATTTCGCATAGGCATACATAGTAAAATTTAGGGTCACGCTGTGTACCCCCTAAATGACCTATAATTATTTCCTGTGGTAGGGTACACTATTACCCTGTAATATAATACGTGGTCCAATTTAAAAATTATAGGTCAATATTAAGGTCCGATACCGTGCCGTTAGTTAACATAGAAAAATGTCTTTGAATTTTTAAAGCATTTTAGAACGCTTATTTCCTCATTTTAAGCTTCTCAGAACACTTTATTTCGCATAGGCATACATAGTAAACTTTAGGGTCACGGTGTGTACCCCCTAATTCACCTATAATTATTTCCTTTGGAAGGGTACACAATTACCCTGTAATATAATACCTGGTCCAATTTAAATTTTATGGGTCAATATTAAGGTCTGATATTGCGCCTTGCGTTAGTTAACCATTGAAAGATGTCTTTGAATTTTTAAAGCATTTTAGAACGCTTATTTCTTCATTTTAAGCTTCTCAGAACACTCTATTTCGCATAGGCATACATAGTAAAATTTAGGGTCACGCTGTGTACCCCCTAAATGACCTATAATTATTTCCTGTGGTAGGGTACACTATTACCCTGTAATATAATACGTGGTCCAATTTAAAAATTATAGGTCAATATTAAGTTCCGATACCGTGCCGTTAGTTAACATTGAAAAATGTCTTCGTATTTCCTTGTTTTAATGCACTATTTAAAATATACATAGTGTACCCCCTAATTGACCTATAATTATTTCCTGTGGTAGGGTACACTATTACCCTGTAATATAATACCTGGTCCAATTTAAAAATTATAGGTCAATATTAAGGTCCGATACCGTGCCGTTAGTTAACATAGAAAAATGTCTTTGAATTTTTAAAGCATTTTAGAACGCTTATTTCCTCATTTTAAGCTTCTCAGAACACTTTATTTCGCATAGGCATACATAGTAAACTTTAGGGTCACGCTGTGTACCCCCTAATTGACCTATAATTATTTCCTGTGGTAGGGTACACTATTACCCTGTAATATAATAGGTGGTCCAATTTAAAAATTATAGGTCAATATTAAGGTCCGATACCGTGCCGTTAGTTAACATAGAAAAATGTCTTTGAATTTTTAAAGCATTTTAGAACGCTTATTTCCTAATTTTAAGCTTCTCAGAACACTTTATTTCGCATAGGCATACATAGTAAATTTTAGGGTCACTCTGCGTACCCCCTAATTGACCTATAATTATTTCCTGTGGTAGGGTACACTATAACCCTGTAATATAATACGTGGTCCAATTTAAAAATTATAGGTCAATATTATGGTCCGATACCGTGCCGTTAGTTAACATAGAAAAGTGTCTTCGTATTTCCTTGTTTTAATGCACTATTTAAAATATACATAGTGTACCCCCTAATTGACCTATAATTATTTCCTGTGGTAGGGTACACTATTACCCTGTAATATAATACCTGGTCCAATTTAAATATTATGGGTCAATATTAAGGTCTGATATTGCGCCTTGCGTTAGTTAACCATTGAAAGATGTCTTTGAATTTTTAAAGCATTTTAGAACGCTTATTTCTTCATTTTAAGCATCTCAGAACACTCTATTTCGCATAGGCATACATAGTAAAATTTAGGGTCACGCTGTGTACCCCCTAAATGACCTATAATTATTTCCTGTGGTAGGGTACACTATTACCCTGTAATATAATACGTGGTCCTATTTAAAAATTATAGGTCAATATTAAGGTCCTATACCGTGCCGTTAGTTAACATAGAAAAATGTCTTTGAATTTTTAAAGCATTTTAGAACGCTTATTTCCTCATTTTAAGCTTCTCAGAACACTTTATTTCGCATAGGCATACATAGTAAACTTTAGGGTCACTCTGTGTACCCCCTAATTGACCTATAATTATTTCCTGTGGTAGGGTACACTATAACCCTGTAATATAATACGTGGTACAATTTAAAAATTATAGGTCAATATTAAGGTTCGATACCGTGCCGTTAGTTAACATAGAAAAGTGTCTTCGTATTTCCTTGTTTTAATGCACTATTTAAAATATACATAGTGTACCCCCTAATTGACCTATAATTATTTCCTGTGGTAGGGTACACTATTACCCTGTAATATAATACCTGGTCCAATTTAAATATTATGGGTCAATATTAAGGTCTGATATTGCGCCTTGCGTTAGTTAACCATTGAAAGATGTCTTTGAATTTTTAAAGCATTTTAGAACGCTTATTTCTTCATTTTAAGCTTCTCAGAACACTCTATTTCGCATAGGCATACATAGTAAAATTTAGGGTCACGCTGTGTACCCCCTAAATGACCTATAATTATTTCCTGTGGTAGGGTACACAATTACCCTGGAATATAATGCGTGGTTCAATTTAAAAATTATAGGTCAATATTAAGTTCCGATACCGTGCCGTTAGTTAACATTGAAAAATGTCTTCGTATTTCCTTGTTTTAATGCACTATTTAAAATATACATAGTGTACCCCCTAATTGACCTATAATTATTTCCTGTGGTAGGGTACACTATTACCCTGTAATACAATACCTGGTTCAATTTAAATATTATGGGTCAATATTAAGGTTTGATGTTGCGCCTTGCGTTAGTTAACCATTGAAAGATGTCTTTGAATTTTTAAAGCATTTTAGAACGCTTATTTCTTCATTTTAAGCTTCTCAGAACACTTTATTTTGCATAGGCATACATAGTAAACTTTAGGGTCACGCTGTGTACCCCCTAATGGACCTATAATTATTTCCTGTGGTAGGGTACACTATTACCCTGTAATATAATAGGTGGTCCAATTTAAAAATTATAGGTCAATATTAAGGTCCGATACCGTGCCGTTAGTTAACATAGAAAAATGTCTTTGAATTTTTAAAGCATTTTAGAACGCTTATTTCCTAATTTTAAGCTTCTCAGAACACTTTATTTCGCATAGGCATACATAGTAAATTTTAGGGTCACTCTGCGTACCCCCTAATTGACCTATAATTATTTCCTGTGGTAGGGTACACTATAACCCTGTAATATAATACGTGGTCCAATTTAAAAATTATAGGTCAATATTAAGGTCCGATACCGTGCCGTTAGTTAACATAGAAAAGTGTCTTCGTATTTCCTTGTTTTAATGCACTATTTAAAATATACATAGTGTACCCCCTAAATGACCTATAATTATTTCCTGTGGTAGGGTACACTATTACCCTGTAATATAATAGGTGGTCCAATTTAAAAATTATAGGTCAATATTAAGGTCCGATACCGTGCCGTTAGTTAACATAGAAAAATGTCTTTGAATTTTTAAAGCTTTTTAGAACGCTTATTTCCTCATTTTAAGCTTCTCAGAACACTTTATTTCGCTTAGGCATACATAGTAAACTTTAGGGTCACTCTGTGTACCCCCTAATTGACCTATAATTATTTCCTGTTTTAGGGTACACTATAACCCTGTAATATAATACGTGGTCCAGTTTAAAAATTATAGGTCAATATTAAGGTCCGACACCGTGCCGTTAGTTAACATAGAAAAGTGTCTTCGTATTTCCTTGTTTTATTGCACTATTTAAAATATACATAGTGTACCCCCTAATTGACCTATAATTATTTCCTGTGGTAGGGTACACTATTACCCTGTAATATAATACCTGGTCCAATTTAAATATTATGGGTCAATATTAAGGTCTGATATTGCGCCTTGCGTTAGTTAACCATTGAAAGATGTTTTTGAATTTTTAAAGCATTTTAGAACGCTTATTTCTTCATTTTAAGCATCTCAGAACACTCTATTTCGCATAGGCATATATAGTAAACTTTAGGGTCACTCTGTGTACCCCCTAATTGACCTATAATTATTTCCTGTGGTAGGGTACACTATAACCCTGTAATATAATACGTGGTCCAATTTAAAAATTATAGGTCAATATTAAGGTCCGATACCGTGCCGTTAGTTAACATAGAAAAGTGTCTTCGTATTTCCTTGTTTTAATGCACTATTTAAAATATACATAGTGTACCCCCTAATTGACCTATAATTATTTCCTGTGGTAGGGTACACTATTACCCTGTAATATAATACCTGGTCCAATTTAAATATTATGGGTCAATATTAAGGTCTGATATTGCGCCTTGCGTTAGTTAACCATTGGAAGATGTCTTTGAATTTTTAAAGCATTTTAGAACGCTTATTTCTTCTTTTTAAGCATCTCAGAACACTCTATTTCGCATAGGCATACATAGTAAAATTTAGGGTCACGCTGTGTACCCCCTAAATGACCTATAATTATTTCCTGTAGTAGGGTACACTATTACCCTGTAATATAATACGTGGTCCAATTTAAAAATTATAGGTCAATATTAAGGTCCGATACCGTGCCGTTAGTTAACATAGAAAAATGTCTTTGAATTTTTAAAGCATTTTAGAACGCTTATTTCCTCATTTTAAGCTTCTCAGAACACTTTATTTCGCATAGGCATACATAGTAAACTTTAGGGTCACGCTGTGTACCCCCTAATTGACCTATAATTATTTCCTTTGGTAGGGTACACAATTACCCTGTAATATAATACCTGGTCCAATTTAAATTTTATGGGTCAATATTAAGGTCTGATATTGCGCCTTGCGTTAGTTAACCATTGAAAGATGTCTTTGAATTTTTAAAGCATTTTAGAACGCTTATTTCTTCATTTTAAGCTTCTCAGAACACTCTATTTCGCATAGGCATACATAGTAAAATTTAGGGTCACGCTGTGTACCCCCTAAATGACCTATAATTATTTCCTGTGGTAGGGTACACTATTACCCTGTAATATAATACGTGGTCCAATTTAAAAATTATAGGTCAATATTAAGTTCCGATACCGTGCCGTTAGTTAACATTGAAAAATGTCTTCGTATTTCCTTGTTTTAATGCACTATTTAAAATATACATAGTGTACCCCCTAATTGACCTATAATTATTTCCTGTGGTAGGGTACACTATTACCCTGTAATATAATACCTGGTCCAATTTAAAAATTATAGGTCAATATTAAGGTCCGATACCGTGCCGTTAGTTAACATAGAAAAATGTCTTTGAATTTTTAAAGCATTTTAGAACGCTTATTTCCTCATTTTAAGCTTCTCAGAACACTTTATTTCGCATAGGCATACATAGTAAACTTTAGGGTCACGCTGTGTACCCCCTAATTGACCTATAATTATTTCCTGTGGTAGGGTACACTATTACCCTGTAATATAATAGGTGGTCCAATTTAAAAATTATAGGTCAATATTAAGGTCCGATACCGTGCCGTTAGTTAACATAGAAAAATGTCTTTGAATTTTTAAAGCATTTTAGAACGCTTATTTCCTAATTTTAAGCTTCTCAGAACACTTTATTTCGCATAGGCATACATAGTAAATTTTAGGGTCACTCTGCGTACCCCCTAATTGACCTATAATTATTTCCTGTGGTAGGGTACACTATAACCCTGTAATATAATACGTGGTCCAATTTAAAAATTATAGGTCAATATTAAGGTCCGATACCGTGCCGTTAGTTAACATAGAAAAGTGTCTTCGTATTTCCTTGTTTTAATGCACTATTTAAAATATACATAGTGTACCCCCTAATTGACCTATAATTATTTCCTGTGGTAGGGTACACTATTACCCTGTAATATAATACCTGGTCCAATTTAAATATTATGGGTCAATATTAAGGTCTGATATTGCGCCTTGCGTTAGTTAACCATTGAAAGATGTCTTTGAATTTTTAAAGCATTTTAGAACGCTTATTTCTTCATTTTAAGCATCTCAGAACACTCTATTTCGCATAGGCATACATAGTAAAATTTAGGGTCACGCTGTGTACCCCCTAAATGACCTATAATTATTTCCTGTGGTAGGGTACACTATTACCCTGTAATATAATACGTGGTCCTATTTAAAAATTATAGGTCAATATTAAGGTCCTATACCGTGCCGTTAGTTAACATAGAAAAATGTCTTTGAATTTTTAAAGCATTTTAGAACGCTTATTTCCTCATTTTAAGCTTCTCAGAACACTTTATTTCGCATAGGCATACATAGTAAACTTTAGGGTCACTCTGTGTACCCCCTAATTGACCTATAATTATTTCCTGTGGTAGGGTACACTATAACCCTGTAATATAATACGTGGTACAATTTAAAAATTATAGGTCAATATTAAGGTTCGATACCGTGCCGTTAGTTAACATAGAAAAGTGTCTTCGTATTTCCTTGTTTTAATGCACTATTTAAAATATACATAGTGTACCCCCTAATTGACCTATAATTATTTCCTGTGGTAGGGTACACTATTACCCTGTAATATAATACCTGGTCCAATTTAAATATTATGGGTCAATATTAAGGTCTGATATTGCGCCTTGCGTTAGTTAACCATTGAAAGATGTCTTTGAATTTTTAAAGCATTTTAGAACGCTTATTTCTTCATTTTAAGCTTCTCAGAACACTCTATTTCGCATAGGCATACATAGTAAAATTTAGGGTCACGCTGTGTACCCCCTAAATGACCTATAATTATTTCCTGTGGTAGGGTACACAATTACCCTGGAATATAATGCGTGGTTCAATTTAAAAATTATAGGTCAATATTAAGTTCCGATACCGTGCCGTTAGTTAACATTGAAAAATGTCTTCGTATTTCCTTGTTTTAATGCACTATTTAAAATATACATAGTGTACCCCCTAATTGACCTATAATTATTTCCTGTGGTAGGGTACACTATTACCCTGTAATACAATACCTGGTCCAATTTAAATATTATGGGTCAATATTAAGGTTTGATGTTGCGCCTTGCGTTAGTTAACCATTGAAAGATGTCTTTGAATTTTTAAAGCATTTTAGAACGCTTATTTCTTCATTTTAAGCTTCTCAGAACACTTTATTTTGCATAGGCATACATAGTAAACTTTAGGGTCACGCTGTGTACCCCCTAATTGACCTATAATTATTTCCTGTGGTAGGGTACACTATTACCCTGTAATATAATAGGTGGTCCAATTTAAAAATTATAGGTCAATATTAAGGTCCGATACCGTGCCGTTAGTTAACATAGAAAAATGTCTTTGAATTTTTAAAGCATTTTAGAACGCTTATTTCCTCATTTTAAGCTTCTCAGAACACTTTATTTCGCATAGGCATACATAGTAAATTTTAGGGTCACTCTGCGTACCCCCTAATTGACCTATAATTATTTCCTGTGGTAGGGTACACTATAACCCTGTAATATAATACGTGGTCCAATTTAAAAATTATAGGTCAATATTAAGGTCCGATACCGTGCCGTTAGTTAACATAGAAAAGTGTCTTCGTATTTCCTTGTTTTAATGCACTATTTAAAATATACATAGTGTACCCCCTAATTGACCTATAATTATTTCCTGTGGTAGGGTACACTATTACCCTGTAATATAATACCTGGTCCAATTTAAATATTATGGGTCAATATTAAGGTCTGATATTGCGCCTTGCGTTAGTTAACCATTGAAAGATGTCTTTGAATTTTTAAAGCATTTTAGAACGCTTATTTCTTCATTTTAAGCATCTCAGAACACTCTATTTCGCATAGGCATACATAGTAAAATTTAGGGTCACGCTGTGTACCCCCTAAATGACCTATAATTATTTCCTGTGGTAGGGTACACTATTACCCTGTAATATAATACGTGGTCCTATTTAAAAATTATAGGTCAATATTAAGGTCCTATACCGTGCCGTTAGTTAACATAGAAAAATGTCTTTGAATTTTTAAAGCATTTTAGAGCGCTTATTTCCTCATTTTAAGCTTCTCAGAACACTTTATTTCGCATAGGCATACATAGTAAACTTTAGGGTCACGCTGTGTACCCCCTAATTGACCTATAATTATTTCCTTTGGTAGGGTACGCTATTACCCTGTAATATAATACCTGGTCCAATTTAAATTTTATGGGTCAATATTAAGGTCTGATATTGCGCCTTGCGTTAGTTAACCATTGAAAGATGTCTTTGAATTTTTAAAGCATTTTAGAACACTTATTTCCTCATTTTAAGCTTCTCAGAACACTCTATTTCGCATAGGCATACATAGTAAACTTTAGGGTCACGCTGTGTACCACCTAATTGACCTATAATTATTTCCTGTGGTAAGGTACACTATTACCCTGTAATATAATACGTGGTACAATTTAAAAATTATAGGTCAATATTAAGGTCCGATACCGTGCCGTTAGTTAACATAGAAAAGTGTCTTCGTATTTCCTTGTTTTAATGCACTATTTAAAATATACATAGTGTACCCCCTAAATGACCTATAATTATTTCCTGTGGTAGGGTACATTATTACCCTGTAATATAATAGGTGGTCCAATTTAAAAATTATAGGTCAATATTAAGGTCCGATACCGTGCCGTTAGTTAACATAGAAAAATGTCTTTGAATTTTTAAAGCATTTTAGAGCGCTTATTTCCTCATTTTAAGCTTCTCAGAACACTTTATTTCGCATAGGCATACATAGTAAACTTTAGGGTCACTCTATGTACCCCCTAATTGACCTATAATTATTTCCTGCGGTAGGGTACACTATAACCCTGTAATATAATACGTGGTCCAATTTAAAAATTATAGGTCAATATTAAGGTCCGATACCGTGCCGTTAGTTAACATAGAAAAGTGTCTTCGTATTTCCTTGTTTTAATGCACTATTTAAAATATACATAGTGTACCCCCTAATTGATCTATAATTATTTCCTGTGGTAGGGTACACTATTACCCTGTAATATAATACTTGGTCCAATTTAAATATTATGGGTCAATATTAAGGTCTGATATTGCGCTTTGCGTTAGTTAACCATTGAAAGATGTCTTTGAATTTTTAAAGCATTTTAGAACGCTTATTTCTTCATTTTAAGCATCTCAGAACACTCTATTTCGCATAGGCATACATAGTAAAATTTAGGGTCACGCTGTGTACCCCCTAAATGACCTATAATTATTTCCTGTGGTAGGGTACACTATTACCCTGTAATATAATACGTGGTCCAATTTAAAAATTATAGGTCAATATTAAGGTCCGATACCGTGCCGTTAGTTAACATAGAAACATGTCTTTGAATTTTTAAAGCATTTTAGAACGCTTATTTCCTCATTTTAAGCTTCTCAGAACACTTTATTTCATATAGGCATACATAGTAAACTTTAGGGTCACGCTGTGTACCCCCTAATTGACCTATAATTATTTCCTTTGGTAGGGTACACTATTACCCTGTAATATAATACCTGGTCCAATTTAAATATTATGGGTCAATATTAAGGTCTGATATTGCGCCTTGCGTTAGTTAACCATTGAAAGATGTCTTTGAATTTTTAAAGCATTTTAGAACGCTTATTTCGTCATTTTAAGCTTCTCAGAACACTTTATTTCTCATAGGCATACATAGTAAACTTTAGGGTCACGCTGTGTACCCCCTAATTGACCTATAAGTATTTCCTGTGGTAGGGTACACTATAACCCTGTAATATAATACGTGGTCCAATTTAAAAATTATAGGTCAATATTGAGGTCCGATACCGTGCCGTTAGTTAACATAGAAAAGTGTCTTCGAATTTCCTTGTTTTAATGCACTATTTAAAATATACATAGTGTACCCCCTAATTGACCTATAATTATTTCCTGTGGTAGGGTACCCTATTACCCTGTAATATAATACCTGGTCCAATTTAAATATTATGGGTCAATATTAAGGTCTGATATTGCGCCTTGCGTTAGTTAACCATTGAAAGATGTCTTTGAATTTTTAAAGCATTTTAGAACGCTTATTTCCTCATTTTAAGCTTCTCAGAACACTTTATTTCGCATAGGCATACATAGTAACCTTTAGGGTCACGCTGTGTACCCCCTAATTGACCTATAATTATTTTCCGTGGAAGGGTACACTATCACCCTGTAATATAATACGTGGCCCAATTTAAAAATTTTAGGTCAATATTAAGGTCCGATACCGTGCCGTTAGTTAATATAGAAAAATGTCTTTGAATTTTTAAAGCATTTTAGAACGCTTATTTCCTCATTTTAAGCTTCTCAGAACACTTTATTTCGCATAGGCATACATAGTAACCTTTAAGGTCACGCTGTGTACCCCCTAATTGACCTATAATTATTTTCCGTGGTAGGGTACACTATCACCCTGTAATATAATACGTGGCCCAATTTAAAAATTTTAGGTCAATATTAAGGTCCGATACCGTGCCGTTAGTTAACATAGAAAAGTCTTCGAATTTCCTTGTTTTAAAGCACTATTTAAAATATACATAGTGTACCCCCTAATTGACCTATATATATTTCCTGTGGTAGGGTTCACTATTACCCTGTTTATATTATACCTGGTCCAATTTAAATATTATGGGTCAATATTAAGGTCTGATATTGCGCCTTGCGATAGTTAACCATTGAAAGATGTCTTTGAATTTTTAAAGCATTTTAGAATGCTTATTTCTTCATTTTAAGCATCTCAGAACACTCTATTTCGCATAGGCATACATAGTAAAATTTAGGGTCACGCTGTGTACCCCCTAAATGACCTATAATTATTTCCTGTGGTAGGGTACACTATAACCCTGTAATATAATACGTGGTCCAATTTAAAAATTATAGGTCAATATTAAGGTCCGATACCGTGCCGTTAGTTAACATAGAAAACTGTCTTCGTATTTCCTTGTTTTAATGCACTATTTAAAATATACATAGTGTACCCCTAATTGACCTATATATATTTCCTGTGGTAGGGTACACTATTACCCTGTAATATAATAGGTGGTCCAATTTAAAAATTATAGGTCAATATTAAGGTCCGATACCGTGCCGTTAGTTAACATAGAAAAATGTCTTTGAATTTTTAAAGCATTTTAGAACGCTTATTTCCTCATTTTAAGCTTCTCAGAACACTTTATTTCGCATAGGCATACATAGTAAACTTTAGGGTCACTCTGTGTACCCCCTAATTGACCTATAATTATTTCCTGTGGTAGGGTACACTATAACCCTGTAATATAATACGCGGTCCAATTTAAAAATTATAGGTCAATATTTAGGTCCGATACCGTGCCGTTAGTTAACATAGAAAAGTGTCTTCGTATTTCCATGTTTTAATGCACTATTTAAAATATACATAGTGTACCCCCTAATTGACCTATATATATTTCCTGTGGTAGGGTTCACTATTACCCTGTAATATAATACCTGGTCCAATTTAAATATTATGGGTCAATATTAAGGTCTGATATTGCGCCTTGCGTTAGTTAACCATTGAAAGATGTCTTTGAATTTTTAAAGCATTTTAGAACGCTTATTTCTTCATTTTAAGCATCTCAGAACACTCTATTTCGCATAGGCATACATAGTAAAATTTAGGGTCACGCTGTGTACCCCCAAAATGACCTATAATTATTTCCTGTGGTAGGGTACACTATAACCCTGTTATATAATACGTGGTCCAATTTAAAAATTATAGGTCAATATTAAGGTTCGATACCGTGCCGTTAGTTAACATAGAAAAGTGTCTTCGTATTTCCTTGTTTTAATGCACTATTTAAAATATACATAGTGTACCCCCTAATTGACCTATACATATTTCCTGAGGTAGGGTACACTATTACCCTGTAATATAATAGGTGGTCCAATTTAAAAATTATAGGTCAATATTAAGGTCCGATACCTTGCCGTTAGTTAACATAGAAAAATGTCTTTGAATTTTTAAAGCATTTTAGAACGCTTATTTCCTCATTTTAAGCTTCTCAGAACACTTTATTTCGCATAGGCATACATAGTAAACTTTAGGGTCACTCTGTGTACCCCCTAATTGACCTATAATTATTTCCTGTGGTAGGGTACACTATAACCCTGTAATATAATACGTGGTCCAATTTAAAAATTATAGGTCAATATTAAGGTCCGATACCGTGCCGTTAGTTAACATAGAAAAGTGTCTTCGTATTTCCTTGTTTTAATGCACTATTTAAAATATACATAGTGTACCCCCTAATTGACCTATATATATATTTCCTGTGGTAGGGTTCACTATTACCCTGTAATATAATACCTGATCCAATTTAAATATTATGGGTCAATATTAAGGTCTGATATTGCGCCTTGCGTTAGTTAACCATTGAAAGATGTCTTTGAATTTTTAAAGCATTTTAGAACGCTTATTTCTTCATTTTAAGCATCTCAGAACACTCTATTTCGCATAGGCATACATAGTAAAATTTAGGGTCACGCTGTGTACCCCCTAATTGACCTATAATTATTTCCTGCGGTAGGGTACACTATAACCCTGTAATATAATAGGTGGTTCAATTTAAAAATTTTAGGTCAATATTAAGGTCCGATACCGTGCCGTTAGTTAACATAGAAAAGTGTCTACGAATTTCCTTGTTTTAATGCACTATTTAAAATATACATAGTGTACCCCCTAATTGACCTATAATTATTTCCTGTGGTAGTTTACACTATTACCCTGTAATATAATACCTGGTCCAATTTAAATATTATGGGTCAATATTAAGGTCTGATATTGCGCCTTGCGCTAGTTAACCATTGAAAGATGTCTTTGAATTTTAAAAGCATTTTAGAACGCATATTTCTTCATTTTAAGCTTCTCAGAACACTTTATTTCGCATAGGCATACATAGTAAACTTTAGGGTCACGCTGCGTACCCCCTAAGTGACCTATAATTATTTCCCGTGGTAGGGAACAATATTACCCTGTAATATAATACGTGGTCCAATTTAAAAATTATAGGTCAATATTAAGGTCCGATACCGTACCGTTAGTTAACATAGAAAAATGTCTTTGAATTTTTAAAGCATTTTAGAACGCTTATTTCCTCATTTTAAGCTTCTCAGAACTCTTTATTTCGCATAGGCATACATAGTAAACTTTAGTGTCACGCTGTTTACCCCCTAATTGACCTATAATTATTTCCTTTGGAAGGGTACACTATAACCCTGTAATATAATACCTGGTCCAATTTAAATATTATGGGTCAATAATAAGGTCTGATATCGCGCCTTGCGTTGGTTAACCATTGAAAGATGTCTTTGAATTTTTAAAGCATTTTAGAACGCTTATTTCTTCATTTTAAGCTTCTCAGAACATTCTATTTCGCATAGGCATTCATAGTAAACTTTAGGGACACGCTGTATACCCCCTGATTGAAATATAATTATTTCCTACGGTAGGGTACACTATAACCCTGTAATATAATACGTGGTCCAATTTAAAAATTATAGGTCAATATTAAGGTCCGATACCGTGCAGTTAGTTAACATAGAAAAGAGTCTTCGAATTTCCTTGTTTTAATGCACTATTTATAATATACATAGTGTACCCCCTAATTGACCTATAATTATTTCCTGTTGTAGGGTACACTATTACCCTGTAATATATAACCTGGTCCAATTAAAATATTATGGTTCCATATTAAGGTCTGATATCGCGCCTTGCGTTAGTTAACCATTGAAAGATGTCTTTGAATTTTTAAAGCATTTTAGAACGCTTATTTCCTCATTTTAAGCTTCTCAGAACACTTTATTTCGCAAAGGCATACATAGTAAACTTTAGGGTCACGCTGTGTACACTCTAAGAGACCTATAATTATTTCCCGTGGTAGGGAACAATATTACCCTGTAATATATTACGTGGTCCAATTTAAAAATTATAGGTCAATATTAAGGTCCGATACCGTACCGTTAGTTAACATAGAAAAATGTCTTTGAATTTTTAAAGCATTTTAGAACGCTTATTTCCTCATTTTAAGCTTCTCAGAACACTTTATTTCGCATAGGCATACATAGTAACCTTTAGGGTCACGCTGTGTACCCCCTAATTGACCTATAATTATTTCCTGTGATAGGGTACACTATAACCCTGTAATATAATACGTGGTCCAATTTAAAAATTATAGGTCAATATTAAGGTCTGATATTGCGCCTTGCGTTAGTTAACCATTGAAAGATATCTTTGAATTTTTAAAGCATTTTAGAACGCTTATTTCTTCATTTTAAGCTTCTCAAAACATTTTATTTCGCATAGGCATACTTAGTAAAATTTAGGGTAACGCTGTGTACCCCCTAAATGACCTATAATTATTTCCTGTGGTAGGGTACACTATTACCCTGTAATATAATACGAGGTCCAATTTAAAAATTATAGGTCAATATTAAGTTCCGATACCGTGCCGTTAGTTAACATAGAAAAATGTCTTCGAATTTCCTTGTTTTAAAGCACTATTTAAAATATACATAGTGTACCCCCCAATTGACCTATAATTATTTCCTGTGGTAGGGTACACTATTGCCCTGTAATATAATACCTGGTCCAATTTAAATATTATGGGTCAATATTAAGGTCTGATATCGCGCCTTGCGTTGGTTAACCATTGAAAGATGTCTTTGAATTTTTAAAGCATTTTAGAACGCTTATTTCTTCATTTTAAGCTTCTCAGAACATTCTATTTCGCATAGGCCTTCATAGTAAACTTTAGGGACACGCTGTATACCCCCTGATTGAAATATAATTATTTCCTGCGGTAGGGTACACTATAACCCTGTAATATAATACGTGGTCCAATTTAAAAATTATAGGTCAATATTAAGGTCCGATACCGTGCCGTTAGTTAACATAGAAAAGAGTCTTCGAATTTCCTTGTTTTAATGCACTATTTAAAATATACATAGTGTACCCCCTAATTGACCTATAATTATTTCCTGTTGTAGGGTACACTATTACCCTGTAATATAATACCTGGTCCAATTAAAATATTATGGTTCCATATTAAGGTCTGATATCGCGCCTTGCGTTAGTTAACCATTGAAAGATGTCTTTGAATTTTTAAAGCATTTTAGAACGCTTATTTCCTCATTTTAAGCTTCTCAGAACACTTTATTTCGCAAAGGCATACATAGTAAACTTTAGGGTCACGCTGTGTACCCTCTAAGAGACCTATAATTATTTCCCGTGGTAGGGAACAATATTACCCTGTAATATAATAGGTGGTCCATTTTTTGCCACTAATTAGAGTGGAAGCCGAACTGAAGAGTAAAGGAACAGGCGTGTAGTAGTAGGACAGTGTAGTATCCTGTCATTTTGGCCACCACTACGCAGCACTACAGCCGCGGACGTGCCGCAGTAGGGCTATAGACTGTCCGCCATCTTTAGCCACTGATTTAAGCGGAAGCCCTTCTGAGGAGTAAAGGAACAGGCGTGTCGTAGTAGGGCAGTGTAGAGTCCGATAGTTTGGGGCAACGCAACGCGACACTACAGCCGCGGACGTGACGCAGTAAGGCTATAGACTGTCCGCCATCTTTGGCCATTAATTAGAGCGGAAGCAGAACTGAGGAGTAAAGGCACTGACGTGTAGTAGTAGGGCAGTGTAGAGTCCGATATTTTGGGGCAACGCAACGCGACACTACAGCCGCGCGCTTGCCGCAGTAGGGTCAAGAAGGGGCCGCCATATTTGGGAGCTGATTAAAGCGGAAGCGCAACTGAGAACTTAAGTCTTTGGTAGAGTCTAGAAGGGCAGTGCAGTGTCCGCCCTTTTTTGGCCACCGCAACGCGTCACTATAGCCACGCACGTGCAGCAGTAGGGCCGTGGAGGGTCCGCCATTTTTGACCATTGATTCGAGCGGAAGCCGAACTGAGGAGTAAAGGCACTGGCGTGTCGTAGTCGGACAGTGTTGCGTCCGACATGTTGGGCCACTGCAACGCGGCACTTCAGCAGCGCACGTGCCGCTGAAGGGCCATGGAGTGTCCGACATCTTTTTCCACTATTTATAGCGGAAGCCGAACTGAGGAGAAAAGGCACTGGCGTGTAGTAGTAGGGCAGTGCAGTGTCCGCCCTTTTGGGCCATCGCAACACGGCACTACAGCCGTGCCCGCGCCGAAGTAGGGCTATGGACTGTCCGCCATTTTTGGCCACTAATTAGAGTGGAAGCCGAACTGAAGAGTAAGGGCACAGGCGTGTAGTAGTAGGACAGTGTATAGTCCGATATTTTGGGCCACCGCAACGCGGCACTACAGCCGTGCACGTGCCGAAATAGGGCCGGGGAGTGTTCGCCATCTTTGGCCACGGATTAGAGCGGAAGCTCAACTGAGGAGAAAAAGCACAGGCGTTTCGTAGTAGGGCAGTGTAGAGTCCATTATTTTGGGGCACCGCAACGCGACACTACAGTCGCGGACGAGCTGCTGTAGGGCTATGGAGTGTCTGCCATCTTTGGCCACTGATTAGAGCGGAAGCTCATCTGAGGAGTAAAGCCACAGGCGTGTCGTTGTAGGGCAGTGTAGAGTCCGCCATTTAGTGGCACCGCAACGTGGCACTACAGCCGCAGACGTGCCGCAGTAGGGCTATAGACTGTCCGCCATCTTTAGCCACTGATTTATGCGGAAGCCCTACTGAGGAGTAAAGGAACAGGCGTGTCGTAGTAGGGCAGTGTAGAGTCCGATATATTGGGGCAACGCAACGCGACACTACAGCCGCGCGCTTGCCGCAGTAGGGCCATGGAGGGTCCGCCATATTTGGCCTCTGATTTAAGCGGAAGCGCAACTGAGAACTTAAGTCTTTGGTAGAGTCTAGTAGGGCAGTGTAGTGTCCGCCATTTCGGGCCACCGCAACGAGGCACAACAGCCTATTACGTGCCGCAGGAGGGCCGTGGATTGTCCTCCATTTTTGGCCACTGATTAGAGCGGAAGCCGAACTGAGGAGTAAAGGTACTGGCGTGTTGTAGTCGGACAGTGTTGCGTCCGACATGTTGGGTCACTGCAACGCGGCACTACAGCCGTGCAAGTGCCGCATTAGGGCCGGGGAGTGTTCGCCATCTTTGGTCCCGGATAAGAGCGGAAGCCCTGCTGAGGAGTAAAGGCACTGGCGTGTCGTAGTAGGGCAGTGTAGAGTCCGCCATTTTGGGGCAACGCAACGCGACACTACAGCCTCGGACGTGCCGCAGTAGGGCTATAGTCTGTCCGCCATCTTTGGCCATTAATTAGAGCGGAAGCCGAACTGAGGAGTAAAGTCACTGACGTGTAGTAGTAGGGCAGTGAAGAGTCCTATATTTTGTTCCACCGGAACGGGGCAATAAAGCCACGCACGTGTCGCAGTAGGGCCGTGGAGTGTCCGCCATTTTTGGCCACTGATTAGAGCGGAAGCCGAACTGAGGAGTAAAGGCACTGGCGTGTGGTAGTCGGACAGTGTTGCGTCCGACATGTTGGGCCACTGCAACGCGGCACTTCAGCAGCGCACGTGCCGCCGAAGGGCCATGGAGTGTCCGACATCTTTTTTAACTATTTAGAGCGGAAGCAGAACTGAGGAGAAAAGGCACTGGCGTGTAGTAGTAGGGCAGTGTAGTATCCTGCCATTTTGGCCACCACTGCTCAGCACTACAGCCGCGGACGTGCTGCAGTAGGGCTATAGACTGTCCGCCATCTTTAGCCACTGATTTAAGCGGAAGCCCAACTGAGGAGTAAAGGAACAGGCTTGTCGCAGTAGGGCAGTGTAGAGTCCGCTATTTTGGGGCACCGCACCGCGGCACTACTGCCGTGCAAGTGCCGCATTAGGGCCGGGGAGTGTTCGCCATCTTTTTCCACTATTAAGCGCGGAAGCCGAACTGAGGAGAAAAGGCTCTGGCGTGTAGTAGTAGGGCAGTGTAGAGTCCGATATTTTGGTCCATCGCAACACGGCACTACTGCCGTGCACGTGCCGCATTAGGGCCGGGGAGTGTTCATCATCTTTGGACACGGATTAGAGCGGAAGCCCAACTGAGGAGTAAAGCCACAGACGTGTCGTAATCGGGCAGTGTTGCGTCCGACATGTTGGGCCGCAGCAACGCGGCACTACAGCCGTGCAAGTGCCGCATTAGGGCCGGGGAGTGTTCGCCATCTTTGGTCCCAGGAAAGAGCGGAAGCCCTGCTGAGGAGTAAAGGCACTGGCGTGTCGTAGTAGGGCAGTGTAGAGTCCGCCATTTTGGGGCAACGCAACGGGACAATAAAGCCACGCACGTGTCGCAGTAGGGCCGTGGAGTGTCCGCCATCTTTGGCCACTGATTAGAGCGGAAGCTGAACTGTGGAGTAAAGGAGCCGTGGAGTGTCCGCCATTTTTGGCCACTGATTAGAGCGGAAGCCGAACTGAGGAGTAAAGGCACTGGCGTGTCGTAGTCGGACAGTGTTGCGTCAGACATGTTGGGCCACTGCAACGCGGCACTTCAGCAGCGCACGTGCCGCCGAAGGGCCATGGAGAGTCCGACATCTTTTTCCACTATTTAGAGCGGAAGCAGATCTGAGGAGAAAAGGCACTGGCGTGTAGTAGTAGGTCAGAGTAGATTCCGATATTTTGGGCCACCGCAACGTGACACTACAGCCGTGCACGTGCCGCGTTAAGGCTATGGATTGTCCGCCATCTTTGGCCACAAATTAGAGCGGAAGCTCATCTGAGGAGTAAAGCCACAGTCGTGTCGTAGTAGGGCAGTGTAGAGTCCGCCATTTAGGGGCACCGCAACGCGGCACGACAGCCGCAGACGTGCCACAGTAGGGCCACGGAGGGTCCGCCATATTAGGCCACTGATTTAAGCGGAAGCGCAACTGAGAACTTAAGTCTTTGGTAGAGTCTAGTAGGGCAGTGTAGAGTTCGACATTTTGGGGCTCCGCATCGCGGCACTACAGCCGCGGACGTGCTGCAGTAGGGCCATGGAGGGTCCGCCATATTTGGCCACTGATTTAAGCGAAAGCCCAACGGAGGAGTAAAGGAACAGGCGTGTCGTAGTAGGGCAGTAAAGTGTCCGCCATTTTGGGGCACCGCAACGCGGCACTACAGCCGCGGACGTGCCGCAGAAGGTCTATAGACTATTCGACATCTTTGGCCAGTGATTAGAGCGGAAGCCGAACTGAGGAGTAAAGGCACTGACGTGTAGTAGTAGGGCAGAGTAAAGTCCGATATTTTGGGGCAACACAACGTGGCACTTCAGCTTACACGTGCCGCAGAAGGGCCATGGAGTGTCCGCCATCTTTTTCCATTAGTTAGATTGGAAGACGAACTGAGGAGAAATGGCACTGGCGTGTAGTAGTAGGGCAGTGTAGTATCCTGTCATTTTGGCCAACGCTACGCAGCACTACAGCCGCGGACGTGCCGCAGTAGGGCTATAGACTGTCCGCCATCTTTAGCCACTGATTTAAGCGGAAGCCCTACTGAGGAGTAAAGGAACAGGCGTGTCGTAGTAGGGCAGTGTAGAGTCCGATATTTTGGGGCAACGCAACGCGACACTACAGCCGCGCGCTTGCCGCAGTAGGGCCATGGAGGGTCCGCCAAATTTGGCCTCTGATTTAAGCGGAAGCGCAACTGAGAACTTAAGTCTTTGGTAGAGTCTAGTAGGGCAGTGTAGTGTCCGCCATTTCGGACCACCGCAACGCGGCACAACAGCCTATTACGTGCCGCAGTAGGGCCGTGGAGTGTCCGCCATTTTTGGCCACTGATTAGAGCGGAAGCCGAACTGAAGAGTAATGGCACTGGCGTGTCGTAGTCGCACAGTGTTCCGTCCGACATGTTGGGCCACTGCAACGCGGCACTTCAGCAGCACACGTGCCGCCGAAGGGCCATGGAGTGTCCGACATCTTTTTCCACTATTTAGAGCGGAAGCAGATCTGAGGAGAAAAGGCACTGGCATGTAGTAGTAGGGCAGTGTAGAGTCCACCATTTTGGGGCACCGCAACGCGACACTACAGCCGCGGACGTGCCGCGGTAAGGCTATGGACTGTCCGCCATCTTTGGCCACTAATATGAGCGGAAGCCGAACTGAAGAGTAAAGGCGCTGGCGTGTAGTAGAAGGTCAAAGTAGAGTCCGATATTTTGGGCCACCGCAACGTGACTCTACAGCCGTGCACGTGCCGCGGTAAGGTTATGGATTGTCCGCCATCTTTGGCCACAAATTAGAGCGGAAGCTCATCTGAGGAGTAAAGCCACAGGCGTGTCGTTATAGGGCAGTGTAGAGTCCGCCATTTAGGGGCACCGCATCGCGGCACTACAGCCGCAGACGTGCCACAGTAGGGCCACGGAGGGTCCGCCATATTAGGCCACTGATTTAAGCGGAAGCGCAACTGAGAACTTAAGTCTTTGGTAGAGTCTAGTAGGGCAGTGTAGAGTTCGACATTTTGGGGCACCGCATCGCGGCACTACAGCCGCGGACGTGCTGCAGTAGGGCCATTTAGGGTCCGCCATATTTGGCCACTGATTTAAGCGAAAGCCCAACTGAGGAGTAAAGGAACAGGCGTGTCGCAGTGCCTTTACTCCTCAGTTCGGCTTCCGCTCGAATCAATGGTCAAAAATGGCGGACACTCCTTGGCCCTACTGCTGCACGTGCGTGGCTGTAGTGCCGCGTTGCGGTGGCCCAAAATAGCGGACTCTACACTGCCCTACTGCGACACGCCTGTTCCTTTACTCCTCAGTTGGGCTTCCGCTTAAATCAGTGACTAAAGATGGCGGACAGTCTATAGCCCTACTGCGGCACGTCCGCGGCTGTAGTGCTGAGCAGTGGTGGCTAAAATGGCAGGATACTACACTGTCCTACTACTACACGCCAGTGCCTTTTCTCCTCAGTTCGGCTTCCAATCTAACTAATGGAGAAAGATGGCGGACACTCCATGGCCCTTCTGCGGCACGTGTAAGCTGAAGTGCCACGTTGTGTTGCCCCAAAATATCGGACTCTACTCTGCCCTACTACTACACGTCAGTGCCTTTACTCCTCAGTTCGGCTTCCGCTCTAATCCCTGGCCAAAGATGGCGAACACTCCCCGGCCCTGATGCGGCACATCACGGCTGTAGTGCCGTGTTGCGGAGGCCCTAAATATCGGACTCTACACTGCCCTACGACGACACGTCAGTGCCTTTACTCCTTAAATCGACTTCCGCTCAAATCAGTGGCCAAAGATGGCGAATAGTCTATAGATCTTCTGCAGTGAAGTGTCCGCCATTTTGGACTGATTTGAGCGGAAGTCGAAATAAGGAGTAAAGGCACTGACGAGTCGTCGTAGGGCAGTGTAGAGTCCGATATTTTAGGCCTCCGCAACGCGGCAATAAAGCCGCGCACGTGCCGCAGAAGGGCCACGGAGAGTCCGCCATATTTGGCCACTGATTAAAGCGGAAGCGCAACTGAGAACTTAAGTCTTTGGTAGAGTCTAGCAGGGCAGTGTTGTGTCCGCCATTTTGGGCCACCGCCATTTTGGGGCACCGCAACGCGGCACTTCAGCAGCGCACGTGCCGCTGAAGGGCCATGGAGTGTCCGACATCTTTTTCCACTATTAAGAGCGGAAGCCGATCTGAGGAGTAAAGCCACAGGCGTGTCGTAGTCGGGCAGTGTTGCGTCCGACATGTTGGGCCGCGCTACGCGGCGCTACAGCTTACACGTGCCGCTGAAGGGCCATGGAGTGTCCGCCATCTTTTTCAATTAGTTAGATTGGAAGCCGAACTGAGGAGAAAAGGCACTGGCGTGTAGTAGTAGGGCAGTGTAGTATCCTGCCATTTTGGCCACCACTCTTCAGCACTACAGCTGCGGACGTGCCGCAGTAGGGCTATAGACTGTCCGCCATCTTTAGCCACTGATTTAAGCGGAAGCCCAACTGAGGAATAAAGGAACAGGTGTGTCGCAGTAGGGCAGTGTAGAGTCCGCTATTTTGGGGCACCGCAATACGGCACTTCAGCCGCGGACGTGCCGCAGTAGAGCTATGGAATGTCCGCCATCTTTGGTAATGGATAAGAGCGGAAGCTCAACTGAGGAGTAAAGGCACAGGCGTGTCGTAGTAGGGCAGTGTAGAGTCCGCCATTTTAGGGAACCGCAACGCGACACTACAGCCGCGGACGTGACGCAGTAGGGCTATAGACTGTCCGCCATCTTTGGCCATTAATTAGAGCGGAAGCCGAACTGAGGAGTAAAGGCACTGACGTGTAGTAGTAGGGCAGTGTAGATTCCGATATTTTGGGGCAACGCAACGCGGCAATAAAGCCGCGCACGTGCCGAAGAAGGGCCACGGAGGGTCCGCTATATTTGGCCACAGATTAAAGCGGAAGCGCAACTGAGAACATGTCTTTGGTAGAGTCTAGCAGGACAGTGTTGTGTCCGCCATTTTGGGCCACCGCTACGCGGCCCTACAGCCACGCACGTGCCACAGTTGTGCCGTGGAGTATCCGCCATCTTTGGCCACGGATTGTAGTGGAAGCTTTACTGAGGAGTAAAGGCACTCGCGTGTCACAGTAAGGCAGTGTAGAGTCCGCCAATTTTTGGGCACTGCAACGCGACACTACAGCCGCGAACGTTCCGCAGTAGGGCTATAGACTGTCCGCCATCTTTAGCCACTGATTAGAGCATACGCCGAACTGAGGAGTAAAGGCACGGGCGTATCGTAGTCGGGCAGTGTAGCGTCCGACTTGTTGGGCCACTGCAACGCGACACTACAGCCGTGCACGTGCCGCAGTAGGTCCGGGGAGTGTTCGCCATCTTTGGAAACTGATTTGACCTGAATCCCAACTGAGCAGTAAAGGCACTGGCATGTCGTAGTAAGGTAGTGTAGAGTCCGACATTTTGGGCCACTGCAACGTGGCACTACAGCCACGCACGTGCCGCAGAAAGGCCGTGGAGTGTCCGCCATCTTTATCCACTGATTAGAGCGGAATCCCAACTGAGGAGTAAAGGCACTGGCGTGCCGTAGTAAGCCAGTATAGAGTCCGACATTTTGGGCCACTGCAACGTGGCACTACAGCCACACACGTGCCGCTGTAGGGCAATAGACCGTCCGCCATCGTTAGACACTGATTAGAGCAGAAGCCGAACTGAGGAGTAAAGGCACCGGCGTGTCGTAGTCGGGCAATGTAGCGTCCGCCATGTTGGGCCACCGCAACGCGGCAATAAAGCCGCGCACGTGCCGCAGAAGGGCCATGGAGGGTCAGCCATATTTGGCCATAGATTAAAGCGGAAGCGCAACTGAGAACTTAAGTTTATGGTACAGTCCAGTAGGGTAGTGTTGTGTCCACCATTTTGGGCCACCGCAACGCAGCACTACAGCCACGCGCGCGCCGAAGTAGTGCCGGGGAGTGTTCGCCATCTTTGGTCCCGGATGAGTGCGGAAGCCCTGCTGAGGAGTAAAGGCACTGGCGTGTCGTAGTAGGGCAGTGTAGAGTCCGCCATTTTGAGGCAACGCAACGCGACACTACAGCCACGGACGTACAGCAGTAGGGCTATAAAATGTCCGCCATCTTTGGCCATTAATTAGAGCGGAAGCCGAACTGAGGAGTAAAAGCACTAACGTGTAGTAGTAGGGCAGTGGAGAGTCCTATATTTTGTTCCACCGCAACGGGGCAATAAAGCCGCGCACGTGCCGCAGAAGGGCCATGGAGGGTCAGCCATATTTGGCCATAGATTAAAGCGGAAGCGCAACTGAGAACTTAAGTTTATGGTACAGTCCAGTAGGGTAGTGTTGTGTCCACCATTTTGGGCCACCGCAACGCAGCACTACAGCCACGCGCGCGCCGAAGTAGTGCCGGGGAGTGTTCGCCATCTTTGGTCCCGGATGAGTGCGGAAGCCCTGCTGAGGAGTAAAGGCACTGGCGTGTCGTAGTAGGGCAGTGTAGAGTCCGCCATTTTGAGGCAACGCAACGCGACACTACAGCCACGGACGTACAGCAGTAGGGCTATAAAATGTCCGCCATCTTTGGCCATTAATTAGAGCGGAAGCCGAACTGAGGAGTAAAAGCACTAACGTGTAGTAGTAGGGCAGTGGAGAGTCCTATATTTTGTTCCACCGCAACGGGGCAATAAAGCCACGCACGTGTCGCAGTAGGGCCGTGGAGTGTCCGCCATCTTTGGCCACTGATTAGAGCGGAAGCTGAACTGTGGAGTAAAGGCACTGGCGTGTCGTAGTCGGGCAGTGTTGAGTACGCCATTTTGGGCCACTGCAACGCGGCACTTTAGCAGCGCACGCGCCGCTGAAGGGCCATGGAGTGTCCGACATCTTTTTCCATTAGTTAGAGTGGAAGCCGAAAAGAGGAGAAAATGCACAGGCGTGCAGTAGTAGGGCAGTGTAGTATCCTGTCATTTTGGCCACCACTACGCAGCACTACAGCCGCGGACGTGCCGCAGTAGGGCTATAGACTGTCTGCCATCTTTAGCCACTGATTTAAGCAGAAGCCCTACTGAGGAGTAAAGGAACAGGCGTGTCGTAGTAGGGCAGTGTAGAGTCCGATATTTTGGGGCAACGCAACGCGACACTACAGCCGCGCGCTTAGCGCAATAGGGCCATGGAGGGTCCGCCATATTTTGCCTCTGATTTAAGCGGAAGCGCAACTGAGAACTTAAGTCTTTGGTAGAGTCTAGTAGGGCAGTGTGGTGTCCGCCATTTCGGGCCACCGCAACGCGGCACAACAGCCTATTACGTGCCGCAGTAGGGCCGTGGACTTTTCCATTTTTGTCCGCCATTTTTGGCCACTGATTAGAGCGGAAGCCGAACTAAGGAGTAAACGCACTGGCGTGTCGTAGTCGGACAGTGTTGCGTCCGACATGTTGGGCCACTGCAACGCGGCACTTCAGCAGCGCACGTGCCACCGAAGGGCCATGGAGTGTCCGACATCTTTTTCCACTATTTAGAGCGGAAGCAGAACTGAGGAGAAAAGGCACTGATGTGTAGTAGTAGGGCAGTGTAGAGTCCGATATTTTGGGCCATCGCAACACGGCACTACTGCTGTGCACGTGCCGCATTAGGGCCGGGGAGTGTTCATCATCTTTGGACACGGATTAGAGCGGAAGCCCAACTGAGGAGTAAAGCCACAGGCGTGTCGTATTCGGGCAGTGTTGCGTCCGACATGTTGGGCCGCAGCAACGCGGCACTACAGCTTACACGTGCCGCTGAAGGGCCATGGAGTGTCCGTCATCTTTTTCCATTAGTTAGATTGGAAGCCGAACTAAGGAGAAAAGGCACTGGCGTGTAGTAGTAGGGCAGTGTAGTATCCTGCCATTTTGGCCACCACTCTTCAGCACTACAGCTGCGGACGTGCCGCAGTAGGGCTATAGACTGTCCGCCATCTTTAGCCACTGATTTAAGCGGAAGCCCAACTGAGGAATAAAGGAACAGGTGTGTCGCAGTAGGGCAGTGTAGAGTCCGCTATTTTGGGGCACCGCAACACGGCACTTCAGCCGCGGACGTGCCGCAGTAGAGCTATGGAATGTCCGCCATCTTTGGTAATGGATAAGAGCGGAAGCTCAACTGAGGAGTAAAGGCACAGGCGTGTCGTAGTAGGGCAGTGTAGAGTCCGCCATTTTAGGGAACCGCAACGCGACACTACAGCCGCGGACGTGACGCAGTAGGGCTATAGACTGTCCGCCATCTTTGGCCATTAATTAGAGCGGAAGCCGAACTGAGGAGTAAAGGCACTGACGTGTAGTAGTAGGGCAGTGTAGATTCCGATATTTTGGGGCAACGCAACGCGGCAATAAAGCCGCGCACGTGCCGAAGAAGGGCCACGGAGGGTCCGCCATATTTGGCCACAGATTAAAGCGGAAGCGCAACTGAGAACATGTCTTTGGTAGAGTCTAGCAGGACAGTGTTGTGTCCGCCATTTTGGGCCACCGCAACGCGGCCCTACAGCCACGCACGTGCCACAGTTGGGCCGTGGAGTATCCGCCATCTTTGGCCACGGATTGTAGTGGAAGCTTTACTGAGGAGTAAAGGCACTCGCGTGTCACAGTAAGGAAGTGTAGAGTCCGCCAATTTTTGGGCACTGCAACGCGACACTACAGCCGTGCACGTGCCGCAGTAGGTCCGGGGAGTGTTCGCCATCTTTGGAAACTGATTTGACCTGAATCCCAACTGAGCAGTAAAGGCACTGGCATGTCGTAGTAAGGTAGTGTAGAGTCCGACATTTTGGGCCACTGCAACGTGGCACTACAGCCACGCACGTGCCGCAGAAGGGCCGTGGAGTGTCCGCCATCTTTATCCACTGATTAGAGCGGAATCCCAACTGAGGAGTAAAGGCACTGGCGTGCCGTAGTAAGCCAGTATAGAGTCCGACATTTTGGGCCACTGCAACGTGGCACTACAGCCACACACGTGCCGCTGTAGGGCAATAGACCGTCCGCCATCGTTAGACACTGATTAGAGCAGAAGCCGAACTGAGGAGTAAAGGCACCGGCGTGTCGTAGTCGGGCAGTGTAGCGTCCGCCATGTTGGGCCACCGCAACGCGGCAATAAAGCCGCGCACGTGCCGCAGAAGGGCCATGGAGGGTCAGCCATATTTGGCCATAGATTAAAGCGGAAGCGCAACTGAGAACTTAAGTTTATGGTACAGTCCAGTAGGGTAGTGTTGTGTCCACCATTTTGGGCCACCGCAACGCAGCACTACAGCCACGCGCGCGCCGAAGTAGTGCCGGGGAGTGTTCGCCATCTTTGGTCCCGGATGAGTGCGGAAGCCCTGCTGAGGAGTAAAGGCACTGGCGTGTCGTAGTAGGGCAGTGTAGAGTCCGCCATTTTGAGGCAACGCAACGCGACACTACAGCCACGGACGTACAGCAGTAGGGCTATAAAATGTCCGCCATCTTTGGCCATTAATTAGAGCGGAAGCCGAACTGAGGAGTAAAAGCACTAACGTGTAGTAGTAGGGCAGTGGAGAGTCCTATATTTTGTTCCACCGCAACGGGGCAATAAAGCCGCGCACGTGCCGCAGAAGGGCCATGGAGGGTCAGCCATATTTGGCCATAGATTAAAGCGGAAGCGCAACTGAGAACTTAAGTTTATGGTACAGTCCAGTAGGGTAGTGTTGTGTCCACCATTTTGGGCCACCGCAACGCAGCACTACAGCCACGCGCGCGCCGAAGTAGTGCCGGGGAGTGTTCGCCATCTTTGGTCCCGGATGAGTGCGGAAGCCCTGCTGAGGAGTAAAGGCACTGGCGTGTCGTAGTAGGGCAGTGTAGAGTCCGCCATTTTGAGGCAACGCAACGCGACACTACAGCCACGGACGTACAGCAGTAGGGCTATAAAATGTCCGCCATCTTTGGCCATTAATTAGAGCGGAAGCCGAACTGAGGAGTAAAAGCACTAACGTGTAGTAGTAGGGCAGTGGAGAGTCCTATATTTTGTTCCACCGCAACGGGGCAATACAGCCACGCACGTGTCGCAGTAGGGCCGTGGAGTGTCCGCCATCTTTGGCCACTGATTAGAGCGGAAGCTGAACTGTGGAGTAAAGGCACTGGCGTGTCGTAGTCGGGCAGTGTTGAGTACGCCATTTTGGGCCACTGCAACGCGGCACTTTAGCAGCGCACGCGCCGCTGAAGGGCCATGGAGTGTCCGACATCTTTTTCCATTAGTTAGAGTGGAAGCCGAAAAGAGGAGAAAAGGCACAGGCGTGCAGTAGTAGGGCAGTGTAGTATCCTGTCATTTTGGCCACCACTACGCAGCACTACAGCCGCGGACGTGCCGCAGTAGGGCTATAGACTGTCTGCCATCTTTAGCCACTGATTTAAGCAGAAGCCCTACTGAGGAGTAAAGGAACAGGCGTGTCGTAGTAGGGCAGTGTAGAGTCCGATATTTTGGGGCAACGCAACGCGACACTACAGCCGCGCGCTTAGCGCAATAGGGCCATGGAGGGTCCGCCATATTTTGCCTCTGATTTAAGCGGAAGCGCAACTGAGAACTTAAGTCTTTGGTAGAGTCTAGTAGGGCAGTGTGGTGTCCGCCATTTCGGGCCACCGCAACGCGGCACAACAGCCTATTACGTGCCGCAGTAGGGTCGTGGACTTTTCCATTTTTGTCCGCCATTTTTGGCCACTGATTAGAGCGGAAGCCGAACTAAGGAGTAAACGCACTGGCGTGTCGTAGTCGGACAGTGTTGCGTCCGACATGTTGGGCCACTGCAACGCGGCACTTCAGCAGCGCACGTGCCACCGAAGGGCCATGGAGTGTCCGACATCTTTTTCCACTATTTAGAGCGGAAGCAGAACTGAGGAGAAAAGGCACTGGTGTGTAGTAGTAGGGCAGTGTAGAGTCCGATATTTTGGGCCATCGCAACACGGCACTACTGCTGTGCACGTGCCGCATTAGGGCCGGGGAGTGTTCATCATCTTTGGACACGGATTAGAGCGGAAGCCCAACTGAGGAGTAAAGCCACAGGCGTGTCGTATTCGGGCAGTGTTGCGTCCGACATGTTGGGCCGCAGCAACGCGGCACTACAGCTTACACGTGCCGCTGAAGGGCCATGGAGTGTCCGTCATCTTTTTCCATTAGTTAGATTGGAAGCCGAACTAAGGAGAAAAGGCACTGGCGTGTAGTAGTAGGGCAGTGTAGTATCCTGCCATTTTGGCCACCACTGCTCAGCACTACAGCCGCGGACCTGCAGCAGTAGGGCTATAGACTGTCCGCCATCTTTAGCCACTGATTTAAGCGGAAGCCCAACTGAGGAGTAAAGGAACAGGCGTGTCGCTGTAGGGCAGTGTAGAGTCCGATATTTTGGGGCACCGCAACACGGCACTACAGCCTCGGACGTGCCGCAGTAGGACTATGGAATGTTCGCCATCTTTGGTAACGGATAAGAGCGGAAGCTCAACTGAGGAGTAAAGGCACAGGCGTGTCGTAGTAGGGCAGAGTAGAGTCCGATATTTTGGGCCACCGCAACGTGACACTACAGTCGCGGACGTGCTGCTGTAGGGCTATGGAGTGTCCACCATCTTTGGCCACTGATTAGAGCGGAAGCTCATCTGAAGAGTAAAGCCACTGTCGTGTCGTAGTAGGGCAGTGTAGAGTCCGCCATTTAGGGGCACCGCAACGCGGCACTACAGCCGCAGACGTGCCGCAGTTGGGCCACGGAGGGTCCGCCATATTAGGCCACTGATTTAAGCGGAAGCGCAACTGAGAACTTAAGTCTTTGGTAAAGTTTAGTAGGGCAGTGTAGAGTCCGACATTTTGGGGCACCGCATCGCGGCACTACAGCCGCGGACGTGCTGCAGTAGGGCCATGGAGGGTCCGCCATATTTGGCCACTGATTTAAGCGAAAGCCCAACTGAGGAGTAAAGGAACAGGCGTGTCGTAGTAGGGCAGAGTAGAGTCCGATATTTTGGGGCAACACAACGTGGCACTTCAGCAGCGCACGTGCCGCTGAAGGGCCATGGAGTGTCCGATATCTTTTTTCACTACTAAGAGCGGAAGCCGAACTGAGGAGAAAAGGCACTGACGTGTAGTAGTAGGGTAGTGTAGAGTCCGATATTTTGGGGCAACACAACGTGGCACTTCAGCAGCGCACGTGCCGCTGAAGGGCCATGGAGTGTCCGACATCTTTTTCCACTATTAAGAGCGGAAGCCGATTTAAGGAGTAAAGGCACTTACGCGTCGTCTTAGGGCAGTGTAGAGTCCGATATTTTGGGCCACCGCAACACGGCACTACAGCCGTGATGTGCCGCATTAGGGCCGGGGTGTGTTCGCCATCTTTGGCCAGGGATTAGAGCGGAAGCCGAACAGAGGAGTAAAGGCACTGACGTGTAATAGTAGGGCAGAGTAGAGTCCGATATTTTGGGGCAACACAACGTGGCACTTCAGCAGCGCACGTGCCGCTGAAGGGCCATGGAGTGTCCGACATCTTTTTCCACTATTAAGAGCGGAAGCCGAACTGAGGAGAAAAGGCACTGGCGTGTAGTAGTAGGGTAGTGTAGAGTCCGATATTTTTGGCCATCGCAACACGGCACTACTGCCGTGCACGTGCCGCAATAGGGCCGGGGAGTGTTCATCATCTTTCAACACGGATTAGAGCGGAAGCCCAACTGAGGAGTAAAGCCACAGGCGTGTCGTAGTCGGGCAGTGTTGCGTCCGACATGTTGGGCCGCAGCAACGCGGCACTACAGCCGTGCAAGTGCCGCATTAGGGCCGGGGAGTGTTCATCATCTTTGGACAAGGATTAGAGCGGAAGCCGAACTGTGGAGTAAAGGCACTGGCGTGTCGTAGTCGGGCAGTGTAGAGTACGCCATTTTCGGCCACTGCAACGCGGCACTTTAGCAGCGCACGTGCCGCTGAAGGGCCATGGAGTGTCCGACATCTTTTTCCATTAGTTAGAGTGGAAGCAGAACTGAGGAGAAAAGGCACTGGCGTGTAGTAGTAGGGCAGTGTAGTATCCTGTCATTTTGGCCACCGCTACGCAGCACTACAGCCGCGGACGTGCCGCAGTAGAGCTATAGACTGTCCGCCATCTTTAGCCACTGATTTAAGCGGAAGCCCTACTGAGGAGTAAAGAAACAGGCATGTCGTAGTAGGGCAGTGTAGAGTCCGACATGTTGGGCCACTGCAACGCGGCACTTCAGCAGCGCACGTGCCGCCGAAGGGCCATGGAGTGTCCGACATCTTTTTCCACTATTTAGAGCGGAAGCAGATCTGAGGAGAAAAGGCACTGGCGTGTAGTAGTAGGGCAGTGTAGAGTCCGATATTTATGGCCACCGCAACGTGACACTACAGCCGTGCACGTGCCGCGGTATGGCTATGGATTGTCCTCCATCTTTGGCCACAAATTAGAGCGGAAGCTCATCTGAGGAGTAAAGCCACAGGCGTGTCGTAGTAGGGCAGTGTAGAGTCCGCCATTTAGGGGCACCGCAACGCGGCACTACAGCCGCAGACGTGCCACAGTAGGGCCACGGAGGGTCCGCCATATTAGGCCACTGATTTAAGCGAAAGCCCAACTGAGGAGTAAAGGAACAGGCGTGTCGTAGTAGGGCAGTGAAGTGTCCGCCATTTTGGGGCACCGCAACGCGGCACTACAGCCGCGGACGTGCCGCAGAAGGTCTATAGACTATTCGCCATCTTTGGCCACTGATTTGAGCGGAAGTCGATTTAAGGAGTAAAGGCACTGACGTGTCGTCGTAGGACAGTGTAGAGTCCGCTATTTTGGGGCACCGCAACACGGCACTACAGCCGCGGACGTGCCGCAGTAGGGCTATGGATTGTCCGCCAACTTTGGCCACAAATTAGAGCGGAAGCCGAACTGAAGAGTAAAGGCACTTGCGTGTCGTAGTAGGGCAGGGAAGTGTCCGCCATTTTGGGTCCCCGCAACGCGGCACTACAGCCGCGGACGTGCCGCAGAAGGTCTATAGACTATTCGCCATCTTTGGCCACTGATTTGAGCGGAAGTCGATTTAAGGAGTAAAGGCACTGACGTGTCGTCGTAGGGCAGTGTAGAGTCCGATATTTAGGGCCACCGCAACACGGAACTACAGCCGTGATGTGCCGCATTAGGGCCGGGGAGTGTTCGCCATCTTTGGCCAGGGATTAGAGCGGAAGCCGAACTGAGGAGTAAAGGCACTGACGTGTAGTAGTAGGGCAGAGTAGAGTCCGATATTTTGGGGCAACACAACGTGGCACTTCAGCTTACACGTGCCGCGGAAGGGCCATGGAGTGTCCGCCATCTTTTTCCATTAGTTAGATTGGAAGCCGAACTGAGGAGAAAAGGCACTGGCATGTAGTAGTAGGGCAGTGTAGTATCCTGCCATTTTAGCCACCACTGCTCAGCACTACAGCCGCGGACGTGCCTCAGTAGGGCTATAGACGGTCCGCCATCTTTAGCCACTGATTTAAGCGGAAGCCCTACTGAGGAGTAAAGAAACAGGCATGTCGTAGTAGGGCAGTGTAGAGTCCGACATGTTGGGCCACTGCAACGCGGCACTTCAGCAGCGCACGTGCCGCCGAAGGGCCATGGAGTGTCCGACATCTTTTTCCACTATTTAGAGCGGAAGCAGATCTGAGGAGAAAAGGCACTGGCGTGTAGTAGTAGGGCAGTGTAGAGTCCGATATTTATGGCCACCGCAACGTGACACTACAGCCGTGCACGTGCCGCGGTATGGCTATGGATTGTCCTCCATCTTTGGCCACAAATTAGAGCGGAAGCTCATCTGAGGAGTAAAGCCACAGGCGTGTCGTAGTAGGGCAGTGTAGAGTCCGCCATTTAGGGGCACCGCAACGCGGCACTACAGCCGCAGACGTGCCACAGTAGGGCCACGGAGGGTCCGCCATATTAGGCCACTGATTTAAGCGAAAGCCCAACTGAGGAGTAAAGGAACAGGCGTGTCGTAGTAGGGCAGTGAAGTGTCCGCCATTTTGGGGCACCGCAACGCGGCACTACAGCCGCGGACGTGCCGCAGAAGGTCTATAGACTATTCGCCATCTTTGGCCACTGATTTGAGCGGAAGTCGATTTAAGGAGTAAAGGCACTGACGTGTCGTCGTAGGACAGTGTAGAGTCCGCTATTTTGGGGCACCGCAACACGGCACTACAGCCGCGGACGTGCCGCAGTAGGGCTATGGATTGTCCGCCAACTTTGGCCACAAATTAGAGCGGAAGCCGAACTGAAGAGTAAAGGCACTTGCGTGTCGTAGTAGGGCAGGGAAGTGTCCGCCATTTTGGGTCCCCGCAACGCGGCACTACAGCCGCGGACGTGCCGCAGAAGGTCTATAGACTATTCGCCATCTTTGGCCACTGATTTGAGCGGAAGTCGATTTAAGGAGTAAAGGCACTGACGTGTCGTCGTAGGGCAGTGTAGAGTCCGATATTTAGGGCCACCGCAACACGGAACTACAGCCGTGATGTGCCGCATTAGGGCCGGGGAGTGTTCGCCATCTTTGGCCAGGGATTAGAGCGGAAGCCGAACTGAGGAGTAAAGGCACTGACGTGTAGTAGTAGGGCAGAGTAGAGTCCGATATTTTGGGACACCGCAACACGGCACTACAGCCGCGGACGTGCCGCAGTAGGACTATGGAATATCCGCCATCTTTGGTAACGGATAAGAGCGGAAGCTCAACTGAGGAGTAAAGGCACAGGCGTGTCGTAGTAGGGCAGTGTAGAGTCAGCCATTTTAGGGCACCGCAACGCGACACTACTGCCGCGGACGTGACGCAGTAGGGTTATAGACTGTCCTCCATCTTTGGCCATTAATTAGAGCGGAAGCCTAACTGAGGAGTAAATGCACTGACGTGTAGTAGTAGGGCAGTGTAGAGTCCGATATTTTGGGGCAACGCAACGCGACAATAAAGCCGCGCACGTGCCGCAGAAGGGCCACGGAGGGTCCGCCATATTTGGCCACAGATTAAAGCGGAAGCGCAACTGAGGTGAAAAGGCACTCGCGTGTCACAGTAATGCAGTGTAGAGTCCGCCATTTTTGGGCACCGCAACGTGACACTACAGTCACGGACGTGCCGCAGTAGGGCTATAGACTGTCCGCCATCTTTAGCCACTGATTAGAGCGGAAGCCGAACTGAGGAGTAAAGGCACGGGCGTATCGTAGTCGGGCAGTGTAGCGTCCGACTTGTTGGGCCACTGCAACGCGGCACTACAGCCGTGCACGTTCCGCAGTAGGTCCGGGGAGTGTTCGCCATCTTTGGAAACGGATTAGAGCTGAATCCCAACTGAGCAGTAAAGGCACTGGCATGTCGTAGTAAGGTAGTGTAGAGTCCGACATTTTGGGCCTCTGCAAGGTGGCACTACAGCTACGCACGTGCCGCAGAAGGGCCGTGGAGTGTGCGCCATCTTTATCCACTGATTAGAGCGGAATCCCAACTGAGGAGTAAAGGCACTGGCGTGCCGTAGTAAGGCAGTGTAGAGTCCGACATTTTGGGCCACTGCAACGCGACAATACAGCCACGGACGTGCCGCAGTAGGGCTATAGACTGTCCACCATCTTTGGCCATTAATTAGAGCGGAAGCGCAACTGAGGAGTAAAGGAACAGGCGTGTCGCAGTAGGGCAGTGTAGAGTCCGCTATTTTGGGGCACCGCAACACGGCACTACAGCCGCGGACGTGCCGCAGTTGGGCTATGGAATGTCCGCCATCTTTGGAAAACGGATAAGAGCGGAAGCTCAAGTGAGGAGTAAAGGCACAGGCGTGTCGTAGTAGGGCAGAGTAGAGTCCGATATTTTGGGTCACCGCAACGTGACACTACAGCCGTGCATGTGCCGCGGTAAGGCTATGGATTGTCCGCCAACTTTGGCCACAAATTAGAGCGGAAGCCGAACTGAAGAGTAAAGGCACTTGCGTGTCGTGGTAGGGCAGTGTATAGTCCGACATTTTGGGCCACCGCACCGCGGCACTACAGCCGCGCACGTGCCGCTGAAGGGCCATGGAGTGTCCGACATCTTTTTCCACTATTAAGAGCGGAAGCCGAACTGAGGAGAAAAGGCACTGGCTTGTAGTAGTAGGGTAGTGTAGAGTCCGATATTTTGGGGCAACACAACGTGGCACTTCAGCAGCGCACGTGCCGCTGAAGGGCCATGCAGTGTCCGACATCTTTTTCCACTATTAAGAGCGGAAGCCGATTTAAAGAGTAAAGGAACTTACGCGTCGTCTTAGGGCAGTGTAGAGTCCGATATTTTGGGCCACCGCAGGACGGCACTACAGCCGTGATGTGCCGCATTATGGCCGGGGAGGATTCGCCATCTTTGGCCAGGGATTAGAGCGGAAGCCGAAGAGAGGAGTAAAAACACTGACGTGTAGTAGTAGGGCAGAGTAGAGTCCGATATTTTGGGGCAACACAACGTGGCACTTCAGCAGCGCACGTACCGCTGAAGGGCCATGGAGTGTCCGACATCTTTTTCCACTATTAAGAGCGGAAGCCGAACTGAGGAGAAAAGGCACTGGCGTGTAGTAGTAGGGTAGTGTAGAGTCCGATATTTTGGGCCATCGCAACACGGCACTACTGCCGTGCACGTGCCGCAATAGGGCCGGGGAGTGTTCATCATCTTTCAACACGGATTAGAGCGGAAGCCCAACTGAGGAGTAAAGCCACAGGCGTGTCGTAGTCGGGCAGTGTTGCGTCCGACATGTTGGGCCGCAGCAACGCGGCACTACAGCCGTGCAAGTGCCGCATTAGGGCCGGGGAGTGTTCATCATCTTTGGACAAGGATTAGAGCGGAAGCCGAACTGTGGAGTAAAGGCACTGGCGTGTCGTAGTCGGGCAGTGTAGAGTACGCCATTTTCGGCCACTGCAACGCGGCACTTTAGCAGCGCACGTGCCGCTGAAGGGCCATGGAGTGTCCGACATCTTTTTCCATTAGTTAGAGTGGAAGCAGATCTGAGGAGAAAAGGCACTGGCGTGTAGTAGTAGGGCAGTGTAGAGTCCGATATTTTGGGGCAACGCAACGCGACACTACAGCCGCGCGCTTGCCGCAGTAGGGCAATGGAGGGTCCGCCATATTTGGCCTCAGATTTAAGCGGAAGCGCAACTGAGAACTTAAGTCTTTGGTAGAGTCTAGTAGGGCATTTTAGTGTCCGCCTTGTCGCGGCACAACAGTCTATTACGTGCCGCAGTAGGGCCGTGGAGTGTCCGCCATTTTTGGCCACTGATTAGAGCGGAAGCCGAACTGAGGAGTAAAGGCACTGGCGTGTCGTAGTCGGACAGTGTTGCGTCCGACATGTTGGGCCACTGCAACGCGGCACTTCAGCAGCGCACGTGCCGCCGAAGGGCCATGGAGTGTCCGACATCTTTTTCCACTATTTAGAGCGGAAGCAGATCTGAGGAGAAAAGGCACTGGCGTGTAGTAGTAGGGCAGTGTAGAGTCCGATATTTTGGGCCACCGCAACGTGACACTACAGCCGTGCACGTGCTGCGGTATGGCTATGGATTGTCCTCCATCTTTGGCCACAAATTAGAGCGGAAGCTCATCTGAGGAGTAAAGCCACAGGCGTGTCGTAGTAGGGCAGTGTAGAGTCCGCCATTTAGGGGCACCGCAACGCGGCACTACAGCCGCAGACGTGCCACAGTAGGGCCACGGAGGGTCCGCCATATTAGGCCACTGATTTAAGCGAAAGCCCAACTGAGGAGTAAAGGAACAGGCGTGTCGTAGTAGGGCAGTGACGTGTCCGCCATTTTGGGGCACCGCAACGCGGCACTACAGCCGCGGACGTGCCGCAGAAGGTCTATAGACTATTCGCCATCTTTGGCCACTGATTTGAGCGGAAGTCGATTTAAGGAGTAAAGGCACTGACGTGTCGTCGTAGGACAGTGTAGAGTCCGCTATTTTGGGGCACCGCAACACGGCACTACAGCCGCGGACGTGCCGCAGTAGGGCTATGGATTGTCCGCCAACTTTGGCCACAAATTAGAGCGGAAGCCGAACTGAAGAGTAAAGGCACTTGCGTGTCGTAGTAGGGCAGTGAAGTGTCCGCCATTTTGGGGCCCCGCAACGCGGCACTACAGCCGCGGACGTGCCGCAGAAGGTCTATAGACTATTCGCCATCTTTGGCCACTGATTTGAGCGGAAGTCGATTTAAGGAGTAAAGGCACTGACGTGTCGTCGTAGGGCAGTGTAGAGTCCGATATTTAGGGCCACCGCTACACGGAACTACAGCCGTGATGTGCCGCATTAGGGCCGGGGAGTGTTCGCCATCTTTGGCCAGGGATTAGAGCGGAAGCCGAACTGAGGAGTAAAGGCACTGACGTGTAGTAGTAGGGCAGAGTAGAGTCCGATATTTTGGGGCAACACAACGTGGCACTTCAGCTTACACGTGCCGCGGAAGGGCCATGGAGTGTCCGCCATCTTTTTCCATTAGTTAGATTGGAAGCCGAACTGAGGAGAAAAGGCACTGGCATGTATTAGTAGGGCAGTGTAGTATCCTGCCATTTTATCCACCACTGCTCAGCACTACAGCCGCGGACGTGCCTCAGTAGGGCTATAGACGGTCCGCCATCTTTAGTCACTGATTTAAGCGGAAGCCCAACTGAGGAGTAAAGGAACAGGCGTGTCGCAGTAGGGCAGTGTAGAGTCCGCTATTTTGGGACACCGCAACACGGCACTACAGCCGCAGACGTGCCGCAGTAGGGCTATGGAATATCCGCCATCTTTGGTAACGGATAAGAGCGGAAGCTCAACTGAGGAGTAAAGGCACAGGCGTGTCGTAGTAGGGCAGTGTAGAGTCAGCCATTTTAGGGCACCGCAACGCGACACTACTGCCGCGGAAGTGACGCAGTAGGGTTATAGACTGTCCGCCATCTTTGGCCATTAATTAGAGCGGAAGCCGAACTGAGGAGTAAAGGCACTGACGTGTAGTAGTAGGGCAGTGTAGAGTCCGATATTTTGGGGCAACGCAACGCGACAATAAAGCCGCGCACGTGCCGCAGAAGGGCCACGGAGGGTCCGCCATATTTGGCCACAGATTAAAGCGGAAGCGCAACTGAGGAGAAAAGGCACTCGCGTGTCACAGTAATGCAGTGTAGAGTCCGCCATTTTTGGGCACCGCAACGTGACACTACAGCCACGGACGTGCCGCAGTAGGGCTATAGACTGTCCGCCATCTTTAGCCACTGATTAGAGCGGAAGCCGAACTGAGGAGTAAAGGCACGGGCGTATCGTAGTCGGGCAGTGTAGCGTCCGACTTGTTGGGCCACTGCAACGCGGCACTACAGCCGTGCACGTTCCGCAGTAGTTCCGGGGAGTGTTCGCCATCTTTGGAAACGGATTAGAGCTGAATCCCAACTGAGCAGTAAAGGCACTGGCATGTCGTAGTAAGGTAGTGTAGAGTCCGACATTTTGGGCCTCTGCAAGGTGGCACTACAGCTACGCACGTACCGCAGAAGGGCCGTGGAGTGTACGCCATCTTTATCCACTGATTAGAGCGGAATCCCAACTGAGGAGTAAAGGCACTGGCGAGCCGTAGTAAGGCAGTGTAGAGTACGACATTTTGGGCCACTGCAACGCGACAATACAGCCACGGACGTGCCGCAGTAGGGCTATAGACTGTCCACCATCTTTGGTCATTAATTAGAGCGGAAGCCCAACTGAGGAGTAAAGGAACAGGCGTGTCGCAGTAGGGCAGTGTAGAGTCCGCTATTTTGGGGCACCGCAACACGGCACTACAGCCGCGGACGTGCCGCAGTAGGGCTATGGAATGTCCGCCATCTTTGGAAAACGGATAAGAGCGGAAGCTCAAGTGAGGAGTAAAGGCACAGGCGTGTCGTAGTAGGGCAGAGTAGAGTCCGATATTTTGGGCCACTGCAACGTGACACTACAGCCGTGCATGTGCCGCGGTAAGGCTATGGATTGTCCGCCAACTTTGGCCACAAATTAGAGCGGAAGCCGAACTGAAGAGTAAAGGCACTTGCGTGTCGTGGTAGGGCAGTGTATAGTCCGACATTTTGGGCCACCGCACCGCGGCACTACAGTCGCGGACGTGCTGCTGTAGGGCCATAGACTGTTCGCCATCTTTGGCCACGGAGTTGTGCGGAAGCCCAACTGAGGAGTAAAGGCACTGTCGTGTCGTAGTTGGGCAGTGCAGAATCCGACATTTTGGACTACCGCAAAGCGGCACTACAGCCGCGCACGTGCCGCAGAAATGCCATAGAGTGTCCGCCTTCTTTGGTCACAGATTAGATTGGAAGCCGAACTGAGGAGTAAAGGCACAGGCGTGTGGTAGTAGGGCTGGGAAGAGTCCGACATGTTGGTCCACCGAAACGCGGCGCTACAGCCGTGCACGTGTCGCTGAAGGGCCATGGAGTGTCTGCCATCTTTTTCCACTATTTAGAGCGGAAGCCGAACAGAGGAGTAAAGGCACTGGTGTGTCGTAGTAGGGCAGTGTAGAGTCCGACATTTTGGGCCACCGCAACGCGGCACTACAGTCGCGCATCTGCCGCTATAGGGCCATGGAGTGTCCGCCTTCTTTGGTCACTAATTTGAGCGGAAGTCGAAATGAGGAGTAAAGGCACTGGCGTGTAGAAATAGGGCAGTGTAGTTTCCTGCCATTTTGGCCACCGCAACGCGGCACTACAGCCGCGCAGGTGCCGCAGAAATGCCTTAGAGTGTCCGCCTTCTTTGGTCACAGATTAGAGCGGAAGCCGAACTGAGGAGTAAAGGCACAGGCGTGTCGTAGTAGGGCAGTGAAGTGTCCGCCATTTTGGGGCCCCGGAACGCGGCACTACAGCCGCGGACGTGCCGCAGAAGGTTTATAGACTATTCGCCATCTTTGGCCACTGATTTGAGCGGAAGTCGATTTAAGGAGTAAAGGCACTGACGTGTCGTCGAAGGGCAGTGTAGAGTCCGATATTTAGGGCCACCGCAACACGGAACTACAGCCGTGATGTGCCGCATTAGGGCCGGGGAGTGTTCGCCATCTTTGGCCAGGGATTAGAGCGGAAGCCGAACTGAGGAGAAAAGGCACTGGCGTGTAGTAGTAGGGCAGTGTAGTATCCTGCCATTTTAGCCACCACTGCTCAGCACTACAGCCGCGGACGTGCCTCAGCAGGGCTATAGACGGTCCGCCATCTTTAGTCACTGATTTAAGCAAAAGCCCAACTGAGGAGTAAAGGAACAGGCGTGTCGCAGTAGGGCAGTGTAGAGTCCGCTATTTTAAGACACCGCAACATGGCACTACAGCCGCGGACGTGCCGCAGTAGGGCTATAGACTGTCCGCCATCTTTGGCCATTAATTAGAGAGGAAACCGAACTGAGGAGTAAAGGCACTGACGTGTAGTAGTAGGGCAGTGAAGAGTCCTATAATTTGTTCCACCGCAACGGGGCAATAAAGCCACGCACGTGTCGCAGTAGGGCCGTGGAGTGTCCGCCATATTTGGCCACTGATTTAAGCGAAAGCCCATCTGAGGACTAAAGGAACAGGCGTGTCGTAGTAGGGCAGTGAAGTGTCCGCCATTTTGGGGCACCGCAACGCGGCACTACAGCCGCGGACATGCCGCAGAAGGTCTATAGACTATTCGCCATCTTTGGCCACTGATTTGAGCGGAAGTCGATTTAAGGAGTAAAGGCACTGACGTGTCGTCGTAGGGCAGTGTAGAGTCCGATATTTCTGGCCACCACTGCTCAGCACTACAGCCGCGGACGTGCCGCAGTAGCGCTATAGACTGTCCGCAACCTTTAGCCACTGATTTAAGCGGAAGCCCAACTGAGGAGTAAAGGAACAGGCGTGTCGCAGTAGGGCAGTGTAGAGTCCGCTATTTTGGGGCACCGCAACACGGCACTACAGCCGCGGACGTGCCGCAGTAGGGCTATGGAATGCCCGCCATCTTTGGTAACGGATAAGAGCGGAAGCCGAACTGAAGAGTAAAGACACTTGCGTGTCGTGCTAGGGCAGTGTATAGTCCGAAATTTTGGGCCACCGCACCGCGGCACTACAGTCGCGGACGTGCTGCTGTAGGGCTATGGAGTGTCCACCATCTTTGGCCACTGATTAGAGCGGAAACTCATCTGAGGAATAAAGCCACAGGCGTGTCGTAGTAGGGCAGTGTAGAGTCCGACATTTTGGGGCACTGCATCGCGGCACTACAGCCGCGGACGTGCTGCAGTAGGGCCATGGAGGGTCCGCTATATTTAACCACTGATTTAAGCGAAAGCCGAACTGAGGAGTAAAGGAACAGGCGTGTCGTAGTAGGGCAGTGAAGTGTCCGCCATTTTGGGAAACCGCAACACGGCACTACAGCCGTGATGTGCCGCATTAGGGCCGGGGAGTGTTTGCCATCTTTGGCCAGGGATTAGAGCGGAAGCCGAACTGAGGAGTAAAGGCACTGACGTGTAGTAGTAGGGCAGAGTAGAGTCCGATATTTTGGGGCAACACAACGCGACACTACTGCCGCGGACGTGACGCAGTAGGGCTATAGACTGTCCGCCATCTTTGGCCACTAATATGAGCGGAAGCCGAACTGAAGAGTAAAGGCGCTGGCGTGTAGTAGTAGGGCAGTGTATAGTCCGACATTTTGAGCCACCGCACCGCGGCACTACAGTCGCGGACGTGCTGCTGTAGGGCTATGGAGTGTCCGCCATATTAGGCCACTGATTTAAGCGGAAGCGCAACTGAGAACTTAAGTCTCTGGTAGAGTCTAGTAGGGCAGTGTAGAGTCTGACATTTTGGGGCACCGCAACGCGGCACTACAGCCGCGGACGTGCCGCAGAAGGTCTATAGACTATTCGCCATCTTTGGCCACTGATTTGAGCGGAAGTTGAATTAAGTTGTAAAGGCACTGACGTGTCGTCGTAGGGCAGTGTAGAGTCCGATATTTTTGGCCATCGCAACATGGCACTACTGCCGTGCACGTGCCGCATTAGGGCCGGGGAGTGTTCATCATCTTTGGACACGGATTGGAGCGGAAGCCCTACTGAGGAGTAAAGCCACAGGCGTGTCGTAGTAGGGCAGTGTAGAGTCCGCCATTTTAGGGCACCGCAACGCGACACTACTGCCGCGGACGTGCCGCAGTAGGGCTATAGACTGTCCGCCATCTTTAGCCACTGATTTAAGCGGAAGCCCAACTGAGGAGTAAAGGAACATGCGTGTCGCAGTAGGGCAGTGTAGAGTCCGCTATTTTGGGGCACCGCAACACGGCACTACAGCCGCGGACGTGCCGCAGTAGGGCTATGGAATGTCCACCATCTTTGGAAAACGGATAAGAGCGGAAGCTCAACTGAGGAGTAAAGGCACAGTCGTGTCGTAGTAGGGCAGAGTAGAGTCCGATATTTTGGGCCACCGCAACGTGACACTACAGCCGTGCATGTGCCGCGGTAAGGCTATGGATTGTCCACCAACTTTGGCCACAAATTAGAGCGGAAGCCGAACTGAAGAGAAAAGGCACTTGCGTGTCGTGGTAGGGCAGTGTATAGTCCGACATTTTGGGCCACCGCACCGCGGCACTACAGTCGCGGACGTGCTGCTGTATGGCCATAGACTGTTCGCCATCTTTGGCCACGGAGTGGTGCGGAAGCCCAACTGAGGAGTAAAGGCACTGTCGTGTCGTAGTTGGGCAGTGCAGAATCCGACATTTTGGACTACCGCAAAGCGGCACTACAGCCGCGCACGTGCCACAGAAATGCCATAGAGTGTCCGCCTTCTTTGGTCACAGATTAGATTGGAAGCCGAACTGAGGAGTAAAGGCACAGGCGTGTGGTAGTAGGGCTGGGAAGAGTCCGACATGTTGGTCCACGGAAACGCGGCGCTATAGCCGTGCACGTGTCGCTGAAGGGCCATGGAGTGTCTGCCATCTTTTTCCACTATTTAGAGCGGAAGCCGAACAGAGGAGTAAAGGCACTGGTGTGTCGTAGTAGGGCAGTGTAGAGTCCGACATTTTGGGCCACCGCAACGCGGCACTACAGTCGCGCATCTGCCGCAATAGGGCCATGGAGTGTCCGCCTTCTTTGGTCACTAATTTGAGCGGAAGTCGAAATGAGGAGTAAAGGCACTGGCGTGTAGAAATAGGGCAGTGTAGTTTCCTGCCATTTTGGCCACCGTAACGCGGCACTACAGCCGTGCACGTGCAGCAGAAATGCCATAGAGTGTCCGCCTTTTTTGGTCACAGATTAGAGCGGAAGCCGAACTGAGGAGTAACGGCACAGGCGTGTCGTAGTAGGGCAGTGTAGAGTCCGACATTTTGGGCCACCGCAACGCGGCACTACAGCCGCGGACCTGCCGCACTAGGGCCATAGACTGTTCGCCATCTTTGGCCTCGGAGTGGTGCGGAAGCCCAACTTAGGAGTAAAGGCACTGTCGTGTCGTAGTTGGGCAGTGCAGAATCCGACATTATGGACTACCGCAAAGCGGCACTACAGCCGCGCAGGTGCCGCAGAAATGCCATAGAGTGTCCGCCTTCTTTGGTCACAGATTAGAGCGGAAGCCGAACTGAGGAGTAAAGGCACAGGCGTGTGGTAGTAGGGCTGGGATGAGTCCGACATGTTGGTCCACCGAAACGCGGCGCTACAGCCGTGCACGTGCCGCTGAAGGGCCATGGAGTGTCTGCCATCTTTTTCCACTATTTAGAGCGGAAGCCGAACAGAGGAGTAAAGGCACTGGCGTGTAGTAGTTGGGCAGTGCAGTTTCCTGCCATTTTCGCCACTGCAACGCGGCGCTACAGCCGTGCACGTGCGGCATTAGGGGGCGGGAGTATTCGCCATCTTTGGCCACGGATTAGAGCGGAAGCCCAACTAAGGAGTAAAGACACTGGCGAGTCGTAGTAGTACAGTGTAATTTCCTGCCATTTTGGCCCCCGCAACGCGGCTATAAAGCCGCACATGTGCCGCAGTAGGGCCATGGAGGGTCCGCCATATTTGGCCACTGATTAGGGCGGAAGCCGACCTGAGGAGTAAAGGCACTCGCGTGCCGTAGTAGGGCAGTGTAGTTTCCGCCATTATGGCCACTGCAACGCGGCACTACAGCCGCGGACGTGCCGCATTTGAGCTATGGAGTGTCCGCTATCTTTGGCAACGGATTAGAGCGAAAGCCCAACTGAGGAATAAAGGCACTGGTGTGCTGTAGTAGGGCAGTGTAGTTTCCTGCCATTCTGGCCTCCGCAACGCGGCGCTACAGCCGTGCTCGTGCCGCTGAAGGGCCTTGGAGTGTCCGCCATCTTTTTCCACTATTTATAGCGGAAGCCGAACTGAGGAGTAAAGGTACTGGTGTGTCGTAGTAGGGCAGTGTAGAGTCCGACATTTCGGGAAACCGCAACGCGGCACTACAGCATCGCATGTGCCGCAATAGGGCCATTGAGTGTCCGCCTTCTATGGTCACTAATTTGAACGGAAGTCGAATTGAGGAGTAAAGGCTAGGCGTGTAGAAATAGGGCAGTGTAGTTTCCAGCCATTTTGGCCACCGCAACGCGGCTTTACAGCCGTGCACTTGCAGCATTAGAGCTATGGAGTGTCCGCCATCTTTGGCCAATGATAGGGCGGAAGCCGACCTGAGGAATAAAGGCACTCGCGTGTCGTAGTAGGGCAGTGTAGTTTCCACCATTTTGGCCACTGCAACCTGGCACTTCAGCTACGCACAAACCGCAATAGGACCGTGGAGTGTCCGCAATCTTTGGCAACGGATTAGAGCGAAAGCCCTGCTGAGGGGTTAAGGGACTGGCGTGTCGTAGTAGGACAGCGTAGAGTCCGACAATTTGGGCAACCACAACGCGGCACTACAGCCGCGAACGTGCCGCAGTAGAGTTATGGAGTGACCGCCATCTTTGGCCACTGATTAGAGCGGAAGCCGAACTGTGGAGTAAAGGCACTGGCCTGTTGTAGTCGGAAAGTGTAGCGTCCGACAAGTTGGGCCACCGCAACGCGGTACTACAACCGTGCACGTGCCGCTGATGGGCCATGGAAGTTCCACCATCTTTTTCCACTTTTAAGAGCGGAAGCCGATCAGAGGAGTAAAGGCACTGGTGTGTAGTAGATGGGCAGTGTAGTTTCCTGCCATTTTCGCCACTGCAACGCGGCACTACAGCCATGCACGTGCGGCATTAGTGGGCGGTAGTGTTCGCCATCTTTAGCCACGGATTATAGCGGAAGCCCAACTGAGGAGTAAAGGCACTGGCGGTTCGTAGTAGGGCAGTGTAGAGTCCACCATTTTGGTTCACCGCAACCCGCCACTACAGCCGCGCATGTGCCACGGATGGGCCATGGAGAGTCCGCCATCTTTGGTCACTGATTAGGGCGGAAGCCGACCTGAGGAGTAAAGGCACTCGCGTGTCGTAGTAGGGCAGTGTAGTTTCCACCATTTTGGCCACTGCAACGCGGCACTTCAGCTACGCACAAACCGCAATAGGACCGTGGAGTGTTCGCAATCTTTGGCAACGGATTAGAGCGAAAGCCTAACTGAGGGGTTAAGGGACTGGCGTGTCGTAGTAGGACAGCGAAGTGTCCGACAATTTGGGCCACCGCAACAAGGCACTACAGCCGCCGACGTGCCGCATTAGAGCTATGGAGTGTCCGCCATCTTTGGTCAATGACTAGAGGGGAAGCGCAATTGAGAGCTTAAGTCTTTGGTAGGGTCATGAAGGGCAGTGTAGTGACCGCTATTTTGGGCCACCACAACGCGGCACTTCAGTTGCGCATGTGCCGCAGTTGGACCATGGAGTGTCCGAAATCTTTGGACAGTGATTAGAGTGGAAGCCCAACTGAGGAGTAAAGGCACTGGCTTGTCGTAGTAGGGCAGCGTAGAGTCTGACATTTTGGGCCACCGCAATGCGGCTATAACTCCGCACACGTGCCGAAGAAGGGCCATGGAGGGTCCGCCATATTTGGCCACTGATTAGAGCGGAAGCGCTACTGAGAACTTAAGTATTTGGTAGGGTCTCGAAGGGCAGTGTAGTGTCCACCATTTTGGGCAATCGCAACTTGGCACATTCAGCCGTGGACATGCCGCATTAGAGCTATGGAGTGTCCGCCATCTTTGGCCAATGCTTAGTGTGGAAGCGAAACTGAGGTGTAAAGGCACTTTCGTGTCGTAGTAGGGCAGTGTATTTTCCTGCATTTTTGGCCCCCGCAACGCGGCGCTACAGCCGTGCACGTGTCGCTGAAGGGCCATGGAGTGTCCGCCATCTTTTTCCACTATTTAGAGCGGAAGCCGAACAGAGGAGTAGTGGAAAAGGCGTGTAGAAAAAGGGCAGGGTAGTTTCCCGCCATTTTGGCCACCACAACGCGGCACTACAGCCGTGCACGTGCCGCATTAGAGCCTTGGAGTGTTCGCCATTTTTTGGCCACGGATTAGAGCGGAAGACCAACTGAGGAATAAAGGCACTTTCGTGTCGTAGTAGGGCAGTGTATTTTCCTGCATTTTTGGCCCCCGCAACGCGGCGCTAAACCCGTGCACGTGCCGCTGAAGGGCCATGGAGTGTCCGCCATCTTTTCCCACTATTTTGAGCGGAAGCCGAACAGAGGAGTAAAGGCACTGGTGTGTCGTAGTAGGGCAGTGTAGAGTCCGACAATTTGGGCCACCGTAACGCGGCACTACAGCCGTGCACGTGCCGCTGAAGGGCCATAGAGTGTCCGCCTTCTTTGGTCACTAAAGAGAGCGGAGGCAGAACTGAGGAGTAAATGCACTGGTGTGTAGAAATAGGGCAAAGTAGTTTCCTGCCAATTTGGCCACCGCAACGCGGCACTACAGCCGTGCACGTGCAGCATTAGGGCCTAGGAGAGTTCGCCATTTTTTAGCCTGGGATTAGAGCGGAAGCCCAACTGAGGAGTAAAGGCACTGGCGTGTCGTAGTAGGGCAGTGTAGAGTCTGACATTTTGGGCCACCGCAACGCGGCACTACAGCCGCGGGCGTGCCGCTCTAGGGCTATAGACTTTTCGCCATCTTTGGCCACGGAGTGGAGCGGAAGCCCAACTGAGGAGTAAAGGCACTGGCGTGTCATAGTAGGGCAGTGCAGAGTCCGACATTTTGGGCTACCGCAACGTTGCACTACAGCCGCGCACGTGCCGCAGAAATGCCTTAGAGTGTCCGCCTTCTTTCGTCACAGATTAGAGTGGAAGCCGAACTGAGGAGTAAAGGCACCGGCGTGTGGTAGTAGGGCAGGGAAGAGTCCGACATGTTGGTCCACCGAAACGCGGCACTACAGCCGTGCGAGTGCCGCTGAAGGGCCATGGAGTGTCCGCCATATTTGGCCACGGATTGGTGCGGAAGCCCAACTGAGGAGTAAAGGCACTGTCGTGTCGTAGTTGGGCAGTGCAGAATCCGACATTTTGGACTACCGCAAAGCGGCACTACAGCCGCGCACGTGCCGCAGAAATGCCATAGAGTGTCCGCCTTCTTTCGTCACAGATTAGAGCGGAAGCCGAACTGAGGAGTAAAGGCACCGGCGTGTGGTAGTAGGGCTGGGAAGAGTCCGACATGTTGGTCCACCGAAACGCGGCGCTACAGCCGTGCGAGTGCCGCTGAAGGGCCATGGAGTGTCCGCCATATTTTTCCACTATTTAGAGCGGAAGCCGAACGGAGGAGTAATGGCACTGGCGTGTAGTAGTTGGGCATTGTAGAGTCCGAAATTTTGGGCCGCTGCAACGCGACACAATAGCCGCGCATGTGCCGCAATAGGGCGATAGAGTGTCCGCCTTCTTTGTTCACTACTTTGACGGAAGTCGAACTGAGGAATAAAGGTACTGGCGAGTAGAAATAGGGCAGTATTGTTTCCTGCCATTTTGGCCACCGCAACGCGGTAATACAGCCGTGCACGTGCAGCATTAGGATCGTGGAGTGTCCGCCATATTTTTCCACTATTTAGAGCGGAAGCCGAACTGAGGAGTAAAGGCACCGGCGTGTGGTAGTAGGGCTGGGAAGAGTCCGACATGTTGGTCCACCGAAACGCGGCACTACAGCCGCGCATGTGCCGCAATAGGGCCATGAGTGTCCGCCTTCCTTGGTCACTAATTAGAGCGGAAGCCGAACTGAGGAGTAAAGGCACTGGTGTGTAGAAATAGGGCAGTGTAGTTTCCTGCCATTTTGGCCACCGCAACGCGGCACTACAGCCGTGCACGGGCCGCAGAAATGCCATAGAGTGTCCGCCATATTTTTCCACTATTTAGAGCGGAAGCCGAACTGAGGAGTAATGGCACTGGCTGTAATAGTTGGGCAGTGTAGTTTCCTGCCATTTTCGCCTCTGCAACGCGGCACTACAGCCATGCACGTGCAGCATTAGGGCCTTGGAGTGTTCGCCATTTTTTAGCCTGGGATTAGAGCGGAAGACCAACTGAGGAGTAAAGGCACTGGCGTGTCGTAGTAGGGCAGTGTAGAGTCCGACATTTTGGGCCACTGCAACGTGGCAGTACAGCCGCGGACGTGCCACACTAGGGCTATAGACTGTTCGCCATCTTTGGCCACGGAGTGGAGCGGAAGCCCAACTGAGGAGTAAAGGCACTGTCGTGTCGTAGTTGGGCATTGCAGAATCCGTCAATTTGAGCTACATCAACGCGGCACTACAGCCGCGCACGTGCCGCAGAAATGCCATAGAGTGTCCGCCTTCTTTGGTCACAGATTAGAGCGGAAGCCGAACTGAGGAGTAAAGGCACAGGCGTGTGGTAGTAGGGCTGGGAAGAGTCCGACATGTTGGGCCACCGAAACGCGGCTCTACAGCCGCGCGAGTGCCGCTGAAGGGCCATGGAGTGTCCGCCATCTTTTTCCACTATTTAGAGCGGAAGCCGAACTGAGGAGTAAAGGCAGTGGCGTGTAGTAGTTGGGCAGTGTAGTTTCCTGCCATTTTCGCCACTGCAACGCGGCACTACAGCCGTGCACGTGCGGCATTAGGGGGCGGTAGTGTTCGCCATCTTTGGCCACGGATTAGAGCGGAAGCCCAACTGAGGAGTAAAGGCACTGGCGTGTCGTAGTAGGGCAGTGTAATTTCCTGCCATTTTGGCCCCCGCAACGCGGCTATAAAGCCGCACACGTGCCGCAGTAGGGCCATGGAGGGTCCGCCATATTTGGCCACTGTTTAGAGCGGAAGCGCTACTGAGAACTTAAGTCTTTGGTAGGGTCTAGAAGGGCAGTGTAGTGTCCACCATTTTGGGCAATCGCAACTTGGCACATTCAGCCGTGGACCTGCCGCAGAAGGGCTATAGACTGTCCGCCATCTTTGACCACGGATTAGAGCGGAAGCGCAACTGAGAACTTAAGTCTTTGGTAGGGTCTTGTAGTTCAGTGTAGTGTCCGCTATTTGGGGAAACCACAACGCGGCACTACAGCCACGCACGTGGTGCACTAGGACCATGGAGTGTTCGCCATTTTTTGGCCACGGATTAGAGCGGAAGTCCAACTGAGGAGTAAAGTCACTGGCGTGTCGTAGTTGGGCAGTGTAGAGTCCGACATTTTGGACACCGCAACGCGGCACTACAGCCGCGGACGTGCCGCACTAGGGCTATAAACTGTTCGCCATCTTTGGCCACTGATTAGAGCTGAAGCCCAACTGTGGAGTAAAGGCACTGGCGTTTTGTAGTCGGACTGTGTAGCGTCCAACAAGTTGGGCCACCTCAACGCGGCACTACAGCCGTGCACGTGCAGCATTAGGGCCTAGGAGAGTTCGCCATTTTTTAGCCTGTAATTAGAGCGGAAGCCCAACTGAGGAGTAAAGGCACTGGCGTGTCGTAGTAGGGCAGTGTAGAGTCTGACATTTTGGGCCACCGCAACGCGGCACTACAGCCGCGGGCGTGCCGCTCTAGGGCTATAGACTTTTCGCCATCTTTGGCCACGGAGTGGAGCGGAAGCCCAACTGAGGAGTAAAGGCACTGGCGTGTCGTAGTAGGGCAGTGCAGAGTCCGACATTTTGGGCTACCGCAACGTTGCACTACAGCCGCGCACGTGCCGCAGAAATGCCTTAGAGTGTCCGCCTTCTTTCGTCACAGATTAGAGTGGAAGCCGAACTGAGGAGTAAAGGCACCGGCGTGTGGTAGTAGGGCAGGGAAGAGTCCGACATGTTGGTCCACCGAAACGCGGCACTACAGCCGTGCGAGTGCCGCTGAAGGGCCATGGAGTGTCCGCCATATTTGGCCACGGATTGGTGCGGAAGCCCAACTGAGGAGTAAAGGCACTGTCGTGTCGTAGTTGGGCAGTGCAGAATCCGACATTTTGGACTACCGCAAAGCGGCACTACAGCCGCGCACGTGCCGCAGAAATGCCATAAAGTGTCCGCCTTCTTTCGTCACAGATTAGAGCGGAAGCCGAACTGAGGAGTAAAGGCACCGGCGTGTGGTAGTAGGGCTGGGAAGAGTCCGACATGTTGGTCCACCGAAACGCGGCGCTACAGCCGTGCGAGTGCCGCTGAAGGGCCATGGAGTGTCCGCCATATTTTTCCACTATTTAGAGCGGAAGCCGAACGGAGGAGTAATGGCACTGGCGTGTAGTAGTTGGGCATTGTAGAGTCCGAAATTTTGGGCCGCTGCAACGCGACACAATAGCCGCGCATGTGCCGCAATAGGGCGATAGAGTGTCCGCCTTCTTTGTTCACTACTTTGACGGAAGTCGAACTGAGGAATAAAGGTACTGGCGAGTAGAAATAGGGCAGTATTGTTTCCTGCCATTTTGGCCACCGCAACGCGGTAATACAGCCGTGCACGTGCAGCATTAGGACCGTGGAGAGTCCGCCATATTTTTCCACTATTTAGAGCGGAAGCCGAACTGAGGAGTAAAGGCACCGGCGTGTGGTAGTAGGGCTGGGAAGAGTCCGACATGTTGGTCCACCGAAACGCGGCACTACAGCCGCGCATGTGCCGCAATAGGGCCATGAGTGTCCGCCTTCCTTGGTCACTAATTAGAGCGGAAGCCGAACTGAGGAGTAAAGGCACTGGTGTGTAGAAATAGGGCAGTGTAGTTTCCTGCCATTTTGGCCACCGCAACGCGGCACTACAGCCGTGCACGTGCCGCAGAAATGCCATAGAGTGTCCGCCATATTTTTCCACTATTTAGAGCGGAAGCCGAACTGAGGAGTAATGGCACTGGCTGTAATAGTTGGGCAGTGTAGTTTCCTGCCATTTTCGCCTCTGCAACGCGGCACTACTGCCATGCACGTGAAGCATTAGGGCCTTGGAGTGTTCGCCATTTTTTAGCCTGGGATTAGAGCGGAAGACCAACTGAGGAGTAAAGGCACTGGCGTGTCGTAGTAGGGCAGTGTAGAGTCCGACATTTTGGGCCACTGCAACGTGGCAGTACAGCCGCGGACGTGCCACACTAGGGCTATAGACTGTTCGCCATCTTTGGCCACGGAGTGGAGCGGAAGCCCAACTGAGGAGTAAAGGCACTGTCGTGTCGTAGTTGGGCATTGCAGAATCCGTCAATTTGAGCTACATCAACGCGGCACTACAGCCGCGCACGTGCCGCCGAAATGCCATAGAGTGTCCGCCTTCTTTGGTCACAGATTAGAGCGGAAGCCGAACTGAGGAGTAAAGGCACAGGCGTGTGGTAGTAGGGCTGGGAAGAGTCCGACATGTTGGGCCACCGAAACGCGGCTCTACAGCCGCGCGAGTGCCGCTGAAGGGCCATGGAGTGTCCGCCATCTTTTTCCACTATTTAGAGCGGAAGCCGAACTGAGGAGTAAAGGCACTGGTGTGTAGTAGTTGGGCAGTGTAGTTTCCTGCCATTTTCGCCACTGCAACGCGGCACTACAGCCGTGCACGTGCGGCATTAGGGGGCGGTAGTGTCCGCCATCTTTGGCCACGGATTAGAGCGGAAGCCCAACTGAGGAGTAAAGGCACTGGCGTGTCGTAGTAGGGCAGTGTAATTTCCTGCCATTTTGGCCCCCGCAACGCGGCTATAAAGCCGCACACGTGCCGCAGTAGGGCCATGGAGGGTCCGCCATATTTGGCCACTGTTTAGAGCGGAAGCGCTACTGAGAACTTAAGTCTTTGGTAGGGTCTTGTAGGGCAGTGTAGAGTCCCACATTTTGGACCCCGCATTGCGGCACTACAGCCGCTGACGTGCCACACTGGGGCTATAGACTGTTCGCCATCTTTGGCCACTATTTAGAGTGGAATCCGAGCTGAGGAGTAAAGACACTGGCGTGCAGTAGTAGGGCAGTGTAGTTTCCTGCCATTTTCGATACTGCAACACGGCACTACAGTCGTGCACGTGCCGCATTAGGGAGCGGGAGTGTTCGCCATCTTTGGCCACGGATTAGAGCGGTAGCCCAACTGAGGAGTAACGGCTCTGGCGTGTCGTAGTTGGGCAGTGTAGCTTCCTGACATTTTGGCCTACGCAACGTGGCTATAAAGCCGCACACGTGGCGCAGTAGGGCTATAAAGTGTCCGCCTTCCTTGGACACTAATTATAGCGGAAGCCGAACTGAGGAGTAAAGGCACTGGTGTGTAAAAATAGGGCAGTGTAGTTTCCTGCCATTTTGGCCACCGCAACGCAGCACTACAGCCGTGCACGTGCCGCAGAAATGCCATAGAGTATCTGCCTTCTTTGGTCACAGATTAGAGCGGAAGCCGAACTGAGGAGTAAAGGCACAGGCGTGTCGTAGTAGGGCAGTGTAGAGTCCGACATTTTGGGCCACCGCAACGCGGCACTACAGCCGCGGACCTGCTGCTCTAGGGCCATAGACTGTTCGCCATCTTTGGCCACGGAGTGGTGCGGAAGCCCAACTGAGGGGTAAAGGTACTGTCGTGCCGTAGTTCGGCAGTGCAGAATCCGACATTTTGGACTACCGCAAAGCGGCACTACAGCCGCGCACGTGCCGCAGAAATGCCATAGAGTGTCCGCCTTCTTTCGTCACAGATTAGAGCGGAAGCCGAACGGAGGAGTAATGGCACTGGCGTGTAGTAGTTGGGCATTGTAGAGTCCGAAATTTTGGGCCGCTGCAACGCGACACAATAGCCGCGCATGTGCCGCAATAGGGCCATAGAGTGTCTGCCTTCTTTGTTCACTAATTTGACGGAAGTCGAACTGAGGAATAAAGGTACTGGCGTGTAGAAATAGGGCAGTATTGTTTCCTGCCATTTTGGCCACCGCAACGCGGTAATACAGCCGCTGACGTGCCACACTAGGGCTATAGACTGCTCGCCATCTTTGGCCACTATTTAGAGCGGAATCCGAGCTGAGGAGAAAAGGCACTGGCGTGCAGTAGTAGGGCAGTGTAGCTTCCTGACATTTTGGCCTACGCTACGTGGCTATAAAGCCGCACACGTGGCGCAGTAGGGCCATAGAGGCTCCGCCAACTTTGGCCACGGATTAGAGCGGAAGCGCAACTGAGGAGTGAAGGCACAGGCGTGGCGCAACTGAGAACTTAAGTCTTTGGTAGGGTCTTGTAGGGCGGTGTAGTTTCCTGCCATTTTGGCCATCGCAACGCGGTGCTACAGCCGTGCACGTGCAGCATTAGGACAGTGGAGCGTCCGCCATCTTTTTCCACTATTTAGAGCGGAAGCCGAACGGAGGAGTAAAGGCACTGGTGTGTCGTAGTAGAGCAGTGTAGAGTCCGACATTTTGGGCCACCGCAACGCGGCACTACTGCCGCGCATGTGCCGTAATAGGGCCATAAAGTGTCCGCCTTCCTTGGACACTAATTATAGCGGAAGCCGAACTGAGGAGTAAAGGCACTGGTGTGTAGAAATAGGGCAGTGTAGTTTCCTGCCATTTTGGCCTCCGAAACGCGGCACTACAGCCGTGCGAGTGCCGCTGAAGGGCCATGGAGTGTCCGCCATATTTGGCCACGGAGTGGTGCGGAAACCCAACTGAGGAGTAAAGGCACTGTCGTGTTGTAGTTGGGCAGTGCAGAATCCGACATTTTGGACTACCGCAAAGCGGCACAACAGCCGCGCACGTGCCGCAGAAATGCCATAGAGTGTCCGCCTTCTTTCGTCACAGATTAGAGCGGAAGCCGAACTGAGGAGTAAAGGCACCGGCGTGAGGTAGTAGGGCTGGGAAGAGTCCGACATGTTGGGCCACTGCAACGCGGCACTTCAGCAGCGGGCGTGCCGCTCTAGGGCTATAGACTGCTCGCCATCTTTGGCCACTGATTAGAGCGGAAGCCGAACTGAGGAGTAAAGGCACAGGCGTGTGGTAGTAGGGCTGGGAAGAGTCCAACATGTTGGGCCACCGCAACGCGGCACTACAGCCGCGCGAGTGCCGCTGAAGGGCCATGGAGGGTCCGCTATATTTGGCCACTGATTAGAGTGGAAGCGCTACTGAGAACTTAAGTCTTTGGTAGGGTCTAGAAGGGCAGTGTTGTGTCCGCCATTTTGGGCAATCGCAACTTGGCACATTCAGCCGTGGACGTGCTGCAGAAGGGCTATAGACTGTTTCGCCATCTTTGGCCACTGATTAGAGCGGAAGCCGAACTGTGGAGTAAATGTAATGGCGTCTAGCAGTTGGGCAGTGTAGTTTCCTGCATTTCTCGCCACTGCAACGCAGCACTACAGCCGTGCACGTGCCGCAGTAGGGCTATAGACAGTCCGCAATCTTTGGTCACTGATTAGAGCAGAAGTCGAACTGAGGAGTAAAGTCACTGGCGTGTCGTAGTCGGGCAGTGTAGCGTCCGACATGTTGGGCCACCGCAACGCGTCACTAAAGCCGCGCACGTGCCGCAGGAGGACCATGAGTGTCCGCCTTCTTTGGACACAGATTGGAGCGGATGCCCTACTGAGGAGTAAAGGCACTGGTGTGTAGAAATTGGACAGTGTAGTTTCCTGCCATTTTGGCCACCGCAACGCGGCACTAAAGCCGTGCACGTGCCGCAGAAATGCCATAGAGTGTCCGCCATATTTTCCCACTATTTAGAGCGGAAGCCGAACTGAGGAGTAATGGCACTGGCGTGTAGTAGTTGGGCAGTGTAGTTTCCTGCCATTTTCGCCACTGCAACGCGGCACTACAGCCGCACATGTGCCGCAATAGGGCCATAGAGTGTCCGCCTTCTTTGGTCACTAATTAGAGCGGAATCCGAACTGAGGAGTAAAGGCACTGGTGTGTAGAAACAGGACAGTGTAATTTCCTGCCATTTCGGCCACCGCAACGCGGCACTACTGCCGCGGACGTGCCACACTAGGGCTATAGACAGTTCGCCATCTTTGGCCACGGAGTGGAGCGGAAGCCCAACTGAGGAGTAAAGGCACTGTCGTGTCGCATTTGGGCAGTGCTGAATCCGACAATTTGGGCTACCGCTACGCGGCACTACAGCCGAGCACGTGCCGCAGAAATGCCATAGAGTGTCCGCCTTCTTTGGTCACAGATTAGAGCGGAAGCCGAACTGAGGAGTAAAGCCACAGGCGTGTGGTCGTAGGACTGGGAAGAGTCCGACATATTGGGCCACCGAAACGCGGCACTTCAGCCGCGCGAGTGCCGCTGAAGGGCCATGGAGTGTCCGCAATATTTTTCCACTATTTAGAGCGGAAGCCGAACTGAGGAGTAAAGGCACTGGCGTGTAGTAGTTGGGCAGTGTAGTTTCCTGCCATTTTCTTCACTGCAACGCGGCACTACAGCCGTTCACGTGCCGCAGTAGGGCTATAGACAGTCCGCAATCTTTGGCCACTGATTAGAGCGGAAGCCGAACAGAGGAGTAAAGGCACAGGCGTGCCGTAGTCGGTCAGTGTAGCGTACGACATGTTGGGCCACCGCAACGCGTCACTAAAGCCGCGCACGTGCCGCAGTAGGACCATGGAGTGCCCGCAATATTTTTCCACTATTTAGAGCGGAAGCCGAACTGAGGAGTAAAGGCACTGGCGTGTAGTAGTTGGGCAGTGTAGTTTCCTGCCATTTTCTTCACTGCAACGCGGCACTACAGCCGCTCACGTGCCGCAGTAGGGCTATAGACAGTCCGCAATCTTTGGCCACTGATTAGAGCGGAAGCCGAACTGAGGAGTAAAGGCACAGGCGTGCCGTAGTCGGTCAGTGTAGCGAACGACATGTTGGGCCACCGCAACGCGTCACTAAAGCCGCGCACGTGCCGCAGTAGGACCATGGAGTGCCCGCCATATTTTTCCACTATTTAGAGCGGAAGCCGAACTGAGGAGTGAAGGCACTGGCGTGTCGTAGTCGGGCAGTGTAGCGTCAGACATGCTGGGCCACCGCATCGCCTGACTACAGCCACGCACGAGCCGCAGGAGGACCATGGAGTGTCCGCCATATTTTTCCACTATTTAGAGCGGAAGCCGAACTGAGGAGTAAATTCACTGGCGTGTCGTAGTAGGTCTGTGTAGATTCCACCATTTTGGTTCACCGCAACGCGGCACTACAGCCCCGCATGTGCCGCAATAGGGCCATAGAGTGTCCGCCTTCCTTGGTCACTATTTAGAGCGGAAGCCGAACTGAGGGGTAAAGGCATTGGTGTGTAGAAATAGGGCAGTGTAGTTTCCTGCCATTTTCGCCTATGCAACGCGGCACTACAGCCGTGCACGTGCAGCATTAGGGCCTTGGAGTGTTCGCCATTTTTTAGCCTGGGATTAGAGCGGAAGACCAACTGAGGAGTAAAGGCACTGGCGTGTCGTAGTAGGGCAGTGTAGAGTCCGACATTTTGGGCCACTGCAACGCAGCACTACAGCCGCGGACATGCCACACTAGGGCTATAGACTGTTCGCCATCTTTGGCCACGGAGTGGAGCGGAAGCCCAACTGAGGAGTAAAGGCACTGGCGTGTCGTAGTAGGGCAGTGTAATTTCCTGCCATTTTGGCCCCCGCAACGCGGCTATAAAGCCGCACACGTGCTGCAGTAGGGCTATAAACAGTCCGCAATCTTTGGCCACTGATTAGAGCGGAAGCGGAACTGAGGAGTAAAGGCACAGGCGTGCCGTAGTCGGGCAGTGTAGCGTCCGACATGTTGAGCCACCGCAACGCGTCACTAAAGCCGCGCACGTGCCGCAGTAGGACCATGGAGTGCCCGCCATATTTTTCCACTATTTAGAGCGGAAGCCGAACTGAGGAGTGAAGGCACTGGCGTGTCGTAGTCGGGCAGTGTAGCGTCAGACATGCTGGGCCACCGCATCGCCTGACTACAGCCACGCACGAGCCGCAGGAGGACCATGGAGTGTCCGCCATATTTTTCCACTATTTAGAGCGGAAGCCGAACTCAGGAGTAAATTTACTGGCGTGTCGTAGTAGGTCTGTGTAGATTCCACCATTTTGGTTCACCGCAACGCGGCACTACAGCCGCGCATGTGCCGCAATAGGGCCATAGAGTGCTCGCCATTTTTTAGCCTGGGATTAGAGCGGAAGAACATCTGAGGAGTAAATGCACTGGCGTGTCGTAGTAGGGCAGTGTAGAGTCCGACATTTTGGGCCACTGCAACGCAGCACTACAGCCGCGGACGTGCCACACTAGGGCTATAGACTGTTCGCCATCTTTGGCCACGGAGTGGAGCGGAAGCCCAACTGAGGAAAAAAGGCACAGTCGTGTCGTAGTTGGGCAGTGCAGAATCCGTCAATTTGAGCTACAGCAACGCGGCACTACAGCCGCGCACGTGCCGCAGAAATGCCGTAGAGTGTCCGCCTTCTTTGGTCACAGATTAGAGCGGAAGCCGAACTGAGGAGTAAAGGCACAGGCGTGTGGTAGTAGGGCTGTGAAGTGTCCACCATTTTGGGGCACCGCAACGCGGAGCTACAACAGCGGACGTGCCGCAGAATGGCTATAGACTGTCCGCCATCTTTGGCTACTAATTTGAGCGGAAGTCGAACTGAGGAGAAAAGGCACTAGCGTGTAGAAATAGGGCAGTGTAGTTTCCTGCCATTTTGGCCACCGCAACGCGGCACTACAGCCGTGCACGTGCAGAATTAGGACCGTGGAGTGTCCGCAATCTTTGGCAACGGATGAGAGTGGAAGTCCAACTGAGGAGTAAAGTCACTGGAGTGTCGTAGTTGGGCAGTGTAGAGTCCGACATTTTGGACACCGCAACGCGGCACTTCAGCCGCGGACGTGCCGCACTAGGGCTATAAACTGTTCGCCATCTTTGGCCACTGATTAGAGCTGAAGCCCAACTGTGGAGTAAAGGCACTGGCGTTTTGTAGTCGGACTGTGTAGCGTCCAACAAGTTGGGCCACCTCAACGCGGCACTACAGCCGGGTACGGGCCGCAGAAGGGCCATAGAGTGTCCGCCTTCTTTGGTCACTAAAGAGAGCGGAGGCAGAACTGAGGAGTAAATGCACTGTTGTGTAGAAATTGGGCACTGTAGTTTCCTGCCAATTTGGCCACCGTGACGCGGCACTACAGCCGTGCACGTGCAGCATTAGGGCCTTGGAGAGTTCGCCATTTTTTAGCCTGGGATTAGAGCGGAAGCCCAACTGAGGAGTAAGGGCACTGGCGTGTCGTAGTAGGGCAGTGTAGAGTCTGACATTTTGGGCCACCGCAACGCGGCACTACAGCCGCGGGCGTGCCGCTCTAGGGCTATAGACTGTTCGCCATCTTTGGCCACGGAGTGGAGCGGAAGCCCAACTGAGGAGTAAAGGCACTGGCGTGTCGTAGTAGGGCAGTGCAGAATCCGACATTTTGGGCTACCGCAACGCGGCACTACAGCCGCGCACGTGCCGCAGTATTGCCATAGAGTGTCTGCCTTCTTTGGTCACAGATTAGAGCGGAAGCCGAACTGAGGAGTAAAGGCACTGGTGTGTATAAATAGGGCAATGTAGTTTCCTGCCAATTTGGCCACCGCAACGCGGCACTAAAGCCGTGCATATGCCGCAGAAATGCCATAGAGTGTCCGCCATATTTTTCCACTATTTAGAGCGGAAGCCGAACTGAGGAGTAATGGCACTGGCGTGTAGTAGTTGGGCAGTGTAGTTTCCTGCCATTTTCGCCACTGCTACGCGGCACTACAGCCGCGCACATGCCGCAGTACGACCATGGAGTGTCCGCCATATTTTTCCACTATTTAGAGCGGAAGCCGATCTGAGGAGTAAAGGCACTGGCGTGTAGTAGTTGGGCAGTGTAGTTTTCTGCCATTTTCGCCACTGCAGCGCAGCACTACAGCCGTGCACGTGCGGCATTAGGGGGCGGTAGTGTTCGCCATCTTTGGCCACGGATTAAAGCGGAAGCCCAACTGAGGAGTAAAGGCACTGGCGTGTCGTAGTAGGGCAGTGTAATTTCCTGCCATTTTGGCCCCCGCAACGCGGCTATAAAGCCGCACACGTGCTGCAGTAGGGCTATAAACAGTCCGCAATCTTTGGCCACTGATTAGAGCGGAAGCCGAACTGAGGAGTAAAGGCACAGGCGTGCCGTAGTCGGGCAGTGTAGCGTCCGACATGTTGAGCCACCGCAACGCGTCACTAAAGCCGCGCACGTGCCGCAGTAGGACCATGGAGTGCCCGCCATATTTTTCCACTATTTAGAGCGGAAGCCGAACTGAGGAGTGAAGGCACTGGCGTGTCGTAGTCGGGCAGTGTAGCGTCAGACATGCTGGGCCACCGCATCGCCTGACTACAGCCACGCACGAGCCGCAGGAGGACCATGGAGTGTCCGCCATATTTTTCCACTATTTAGAGCGGAAGCCGAACTGAGGAGTAAATTTACTGGCGTGTCGTAGTAGGTCTGTGTAGATTCCACCATTTTGGTTCACCGCAACGCGGCACTACAGCCGCGCATGTGCCGCAATAGGGCCATAGAGTGTCCGCCTTCCTTGGTCACTAATTAGAGCGGAAGCCGAACTGAGGAGTAAAGGCATTGGTGTGTAGAAATAGGGCAGTGTAGTTTCCTGCCATTTTCGCCTCAGCAACGCGGAACTACAGCCGTGCACGTGCAGCATTAGGGCCTTGGAGTGCTCGCCATTTTTTAGCCTGGGATTAGAGCGGAAGAACATCTGAGGAGTAAAGGCACTGGCGTGTCGTAGTAGGGCAGTGTAGAGTCCGACATTTTGGGCCACTGCAACGCAGCACTACAGCCGCGGACGTGCCACACTAGGGCTATAGACTGTTCACCATCTTTGGCCACGGAGTGGAGCGGAAGCCCAACTGAGGAAAAAAGGCACAGTCGTGTCGTAGTTGGGCAGTGCAGAATCCGTCAATTTGAGCTACAGCAACGCGGCACTACAGCCGCGCACGTGCCGCAGAAATGCCATAGAGTGTCCGCCTTCTTTGGTCACAGATTAGAGCGGAAGCCGAACTGAGGAGTAAAGGCACAGGCGTGTGGTAGTAGGGCTGTGAAGAGTCCACCATTTTGGGGCACCGCAACGCGGAGCTACAACAGCGGACGTGCCGCAGAATGGCTATAGACTGTCCGCCATCTTTGGCTACTAATTTGAGCGGAAGTCGAACTGAGGAGAAAAGGCACTAGCGTGTAGAAATAGGGCAGTGTAGTTTCCTGCCATTTTGGCCACCGCAACGCAGCACTACAGCCGTGCACGTGCAGAATTAGGACCGTGGAGTGTCCGCAATCTTTGGCAACGGATGAGAGTGGAAGTCCAACTGAGGAGTAAAGTCACTGGAGTGTCGTAGTTGGGCAGTGTAGAGTCCGACATTTTGGACACCGCAACGCGGCACTTCAGCCGCGGACGTGCCGCACTAGGGCTATAAACTGTTCGCCATCTTTGGCCACTGATTAGAGCTGAAGCCCAACTGTGGAGTAAAGGCACTGGCGTTTTGTAGTCGGACTGTGTAGCGTCCAACAAGTTGGGCCACCTCAACGCGGCACTACAGCCGTGCACGTGCCGCAGAAGGGCCATAGAGTGTCCGCCTTCTTTGGTCACTAAAGAGAGCGGAGGCAGAACTGAGGAGTAAATGCACTGTTGTGTAGAAATTGGGCACTGTAGTTTCCTGCCAATTTGGCCACCGTGACGCGGCACTACAGCCGTGCACGTGCAGCATTAGGGCCTTGGAGAGTTCGCCATTTTTTAGCCTGGGATTAGAGCGGAAGCCCAACTGAGGAGTAAGGGCGCTGGCGTGTCGTAGTAGGGCAGTGTAGAGTCTGACATTTTGGGCCACCGCAACGCGGCACTACAGCCGCGGGCGTGCCGCTCTAGGGCTATAGACTGTTCGCCATCTTTGGCCACGGAGTGGAGCGGAAGCCCAACTGAGGAGTAAAGGCACTGGCGTGTCGTAGTAGGGCAGTGCAGAATCCGACATTTTGGGCTACCGCAACGCGGCACTACAGCCGCGCACGTGCCGCAGTATTGCCATAGAGTGTCTGCCTTCTTTGGTCACAGATTAGAGCGGAAGCCGAACTGAGGAGTAAAGGCACTGGTGTGTATAAATAGGGCAATGTAGTTTCCTGCCATTTTGGCCACCGCAACGCGGCACTAAAGCCGTGCATATGCCGCAGAAATGCCATAGAGTGTCCGCCATATTTTTCCACTATTTAGAGCGGAAGCCGAACTGAGGAGTAATGGCATTGGCGTGTAGTAGTTGGGCAGTGTAGTTTCCTGCCATTTTCGCCACTGCTACGCGGCACTACAGCCGCGCACATGCCGCAGTACGACCATGGAGTGTCCGCCATATTTTTCCACTATTTAGAGCGGAAGCCGATCTGAGGAGTAAAGGCACTGGCGTGTAGCAGTTGGGCAGTGTAGTTTCCTGCCATTTTCGCCACTGCAACGCGGCACTACAGCCGTTCACGTGCCGCAGTAGGGCTATAGACAGTCCGCAATCTTTGGCCACTGATTAGAGCGGAAGCCGAACTGAGGAGTAAAGGCACAGGCGTGCCGTAGTCGGGCAGTGTAGCGTCCGACATGTTGGGCCACCGCAACGCGTCACTAAAGCCGCGCACGTGCCGCAGTAGGACCATGGAGTGCCCGCCATATTTTTCCACTATTTAGAGCGGAAGCCGAACTGAGGAGTGAAAGCACTGGCGTGTCGTAGACGGGCAGTGTAGCGTCAGACATGCTGGGCCACCGCATCGCCTGACTACAGCCGCGCACGAGCCGCAGGAGGACCATGGAGTGTCCGCCATATTTTTCCACTATTTAGAGCGGAAGCCGAACTGAGGAGTAAATTCACTGGCGTGTCGTAGTAGGTCTGTGTAGATTCCACCATTTTGGTTCACCGCAACGCGGCACTACAGCCCCGCATGTGCTGCAATAGGGCCATAGATTTTCCGCCTTCCTTGGTCACTATTTAGAGCGGAAGCCGAACTGAGGGGTAAAGGCATTGGTGTGTAGAAATAGGGCAGTGTAGTTTCCTGCCATTTTCGCCTCTACAACGCTGCACTACAGCCGTGCACGTGCAGCATTAGGGCCTTGGAGTGTTCGCCATTTTTTAGCCTGGGATTAGAGCGGAAGACCAACTGAGGAGTAAAGGCACTGGCGTGTCGTAGTAGGGCAGTGTAGAGTCCGACATTTTGGGCCACTGCAACGCAGCACTACAGCCGCGGACATGCCCCACTAGGGCTATAGACTGTTCGCCATCTTTGGCCACGGAGTGGAGCGGAAGCCCAACTGAGGAGAAAAGGCACAGTCGTGTCGTAGTTGGGCAGTGCAGAATCCGTCAATTTGAGCTACAGCAACGCGGCACTACAGCCGCGCACGTGCCGCAGAAATGCCATAGAGTGTCCGCCTTGTTTGGTCACAGATTAGAGCGGAAGCCGAACTGAGGAGTAAAGGCACAGGCGTGTGGTAGTAGGGCTGGGAAGAGTCCGACATGTTGGGCCACCGAAACGCGGCTCTACAGCCGCGCGAGTGCCGCTGAAGGGCCATGGAGTGTCCGCCATATTTTTCCACTATTTAGAGCGGAAGCCGAACTGAGGAGTAAAGGCACTGGCGTGTAGTAGTTGGGCAGTGTAGTTTTCTGCCATTTTCGCCACTGCAGCGCAGCACTACAGCCGTGCACGTGCGGCATTAGGGGGCGGTAGTGTTCGCCATCTTTGGCCACGGATTAGAGCGGAAGCCCAACTGAGGAGTAAAGGCACTGGCGTGTCGTAGTAGGGCAGTGTAATTTCCTGCCATTTTGGCCCCCGCAACGCGGCTATAAAGCCGCACACGTGCTGCAGTAGGGCTATAAACAGTCCGCAATCTTTGGCCACTGATTAGAGCGGAAGCCGAACTGAGGAGTAAAGGCACAGGCGGACCGTAGTCGGGCAGTGTAGCGTCCGACATGTTGGGCCACCGCAACGCGTCACTAAAGCCGCGCACGTGCCGCAGTAGGACCATGGAGTGCCCGCCATATTTTTCCACTATTTAGAGCGGAAGCCGAACTGAGGAGTGAAGGCACTGGCGTGTCGTAGTCGGGCAGTGTAGCGTCAGACATGCTGGGCCACCGCATCGCCTGACTACAGCCACGCACGAGCCGCAGGAGGACCATGGAGTGTCCGCCATATTTTTCCACTATTTAGAGCGGAAGCCGAACTGAGGAGTAAATTCACTGGCGTGTCGTAGTAGGTCTGTGTAGATTCCACCATTTTGGTTCACCGCAACAAGGCACTACAGCCGCGCATGTGCCGCAATAGGGCCATAGAGTGTCCGCCTTCCTTGGTCACTAATTAGAGCGGAAGCCGAACTGAGGAGTAAAGGCATTGGTGTGTAGAAATAGGGCAGTGTAGTTTCCTGCCATTTTCGCCTCTGCAACGCGGAACTACAGCCGTGCACGTGCAGCATTAGGGCCTTGGAGTGCTCGCCATTTTTTAGCCTGGGATTAGAGCGGAAGAACAACTGAGGAGTAAAGGCACTGGCGTGTCGTAGTAGGGCAGTGTAGAGTCCGACATTTTGGGCCACTGCAACGCAGCACTACAGCCGCGGACGTGCCACACTAGGGCTATAGACTGTTCGCCATCTTTGGCCACGGAGTGGAACGGAAGCCGAACTGAGGAAAAAAGGCACAGTCGTGTCGTAGTTGGGCAGTGCAGAATCCGTCAATTTGAGCTACAGCAACGCGGCACTACAGCCGCGCACGTGCCGCAGAAATGCCATAGAGTGTCCGCCTTCTTTGGTCACACATTAGAGCGGAAGCCGAACTGAGGAGTAAAGGCACAGGCGTGTGGTAGTAGGGCTGGGAAGAGTCCGGCATGTTGGGCCACCGAAACGCAGCTCTACAGCCGCGCGAGTGCCGCTGAAGGGCCATAGTGTCCGCCATATTTTTCCACTATTTAGAGCGGAAGCCGAACTGAGGAGTAAAGGCACTGGCGTGTAGTAGTTGGGCAGTGTAGTTTCCTGCCATTTTCGCCACTGCAACGCGGCACTACAGCCGTGCACGTGCGGCATTAGGGGGCGGTAGTGTTCGCCATCTTTGGCCACGGATTAGAGCGGAAGCCCAACTGAGGAGTAAAGGCACTGGCGTGTCGTAGTAGGGCAGTGTAATTTCCTACCATTTCGGCCCCCGCAACGCGGCTATAAAGCCGCACACGTGCTGCAGTACTGCCATGGAGGGTCCGCCATATTTGGCCACTGATTAGAGCGGAAGCGCTACTGAGAACTTAAGTCTTTGGTAGGGTCTATAAGGGCAGTGTAGTGTCCAGCTGTAGTTTAAGCTTCTCAGAACACTTTATTTCGCATAGGCATACATATTAAACTTTAGGTTCACGCTGTGTACCCCCTAATTGACCTATAATTATTTTCTGTAGTAGGTTACACTATTACCCTATAATATAGTACGTGGTCCAATTTAAAAATTCTAGTTCAATATTAAGGTCCGATACCGTGCCGTTAGTTAACATAGAAAAGTGTCTTCGAATTTCCTTGTTTCAATGCACTATTTAAAATATACATAGTGTACCCCCTAATTGAACTGTAATTATTTCCTGTGGTAGGGTACACTATTACCCTGTAATATAATACCTGGACCAATTTAAATATTATGGGACAATATTAAGGTCTGATATTGCGCCTTGCGTTAGTTAACCATTGAAAGATGTCTTTGAATTTTTAAAGCATTTTAGAACGCTTATTTCTTCATTTTAAGCTTCTCAGAACGCTTTATTTCGCATAGGCATACATAGTAAACTTTAGGGTCACGCTGCGTACCCCCTAATTGACCTCTAATTATTTTCTGTGGTAGGGTACACTATCACCCTGTAATATAATACGTGGTCCAATTTAAAAATTTTGGGTCAATATTAAGGTCCGATACCCTACCGTTAGTTAACATAGAAAAGAGTCTTCGAATTTCCTTGTTTTAATGCACTATTTAAAATATACATAGTGCACCCTCTAATTGACCTATAATTATTTCCTGTGGTACGGTACTTTATTACCCTGTAATATAATACCTGGTCCAATTTAAATAATATGGGTCAATATTAAGGTCTGATATTGCGCCTTGCGTTAGTTAACCATTGAAAGATGTCTTTGAATTTTTAAAACATTTTAGAAAGCTTATTTCTTCATTTTAAGCTTCTCAGAACACGCTATTTCGCATAGGCATACATAGTAAACTTTGGTGTCACGCTGTGTACCCCCTAATTGACCTATAATTATTTCCTGTGGTAGGGTGCACTATTACCCTGTAATATAATACGTGGTCCAATTTAAAAATTTTAGGTTAATATTAAGGTCCGATACCGTGCCGTTAGTTAACATAGAAAAGTGTCTTCGTATTTCCTTGTTTTAATGCACTATTTAAAATATACATAGTGTACCCCCTAATTGACCTATAATTATTTCCTGTGGTAGGGTACACTATTACCCTGTAATATAATACCTGGTCCAATTTAAATATTATGGGTCAATATTAAGGTCTGATATTGCGCCTTGCGTTAGTTATCCATTGAAAGATGTCTTTGAATTTTTAAAGCATTTTAGAACGCTTATTTCTTCATTTTAAGCTTCTCAGAACCCCTTATTTCGCATAGGCATACATAGTAAACTTTAGGGTCGCGCTGTGTACCCCTAATTGACCTATAATTATTTTCTGTGGTAGGGTACACTATCACCCTGTAATATAATACGTGGTCCAATTTAAAAATTATAGGTCAATATTAAGGTCCGATACCGTGCCGTTAGTTAACATAGAAAAGTGTCTTCGTTTTTCCTTGTTTTAATGCACTATTTAAAATATAAATAGTGTACCCCCTAATTGACCTATAATTATTTCCTGTGGTAGGGTACACTATTACCCTGTAATATAATACCTGGTCCAATTTAAATGATATGGGTCAATATTAAGGTCTGATATTGCGCCTTGCGTTAGTTAACCATTGAAAGATGTCTTTGAATTTTTAAAGCATTTTAGAACGCCTATTTCTTCATTTTAAGCTTCTCAGAACACTCTATGTCGCATAGGCATACATAGTAAACTTTGGGGTCACGCTGTGTACCCCCTAATTGACCTATAATTATTTCCTGTGGGAGGGTACACTATTACCCTGTAATATAATTCGTGGTCCAATTTAGAAAATTATAGGTCAATATTAAGGTCCGATACCGTGCCGTTAGTTAACATAGAAAAGTATCTTCGTATTTCCTTGTTTTAATGCACTATTTAAAATATACATAGTGTACCCCCTAATTGACCTACAATTATTTCCTGTGGTAGAGTACGCTATTACCCTGTAATATAATACCTGGTCCAATTTAAATATTATGGTTCCATATTAAGGTCTGATATCGCGCCTTGCGTTAGTTAACCATTGAAAGATGTCTTTGAATTTTTAAAGCATTTTAGAACGCTTATTTCTTCATTTTAAGCTTCTCAGAACACTCTATTTCGCATAGGCATACATAGTAAACTTTAGGTTCACGCTGTGTACCCCCTAATTGACCTATAATTATTTCCTGTGGTAGGGTACACTATTACCCTGTAATATAATACGTGATCCAATTTAAAAATTATAGGTCAATATTAAGGTCCGATACCGTGCCGTTAATTAACATAGAAAAGTGTCTTTGAATTTTTAAAGCATTTTAGAACGTTTATTTCCTCATTTTAAGCTTCTCAGAACACTTTATTTCGCATAGGCATACATAGTAAACTTTAGGGTCACTCTGCGTACCCCCTAATTGACCTATAATTATTTCCTGTGATAGGGTACACTATAACCCTGTAATATAATACGTGGTCCAATTTACAAATTATAGGTCAATATTAAGGTCCGATACCGTGCCGTTAGTTAACATAGAAAAGTGTCTTCGTATTTCCTTGTTTTAATGCACTATTTAAAATATACATAGTGTACCCCCTAATTGACCTATAATTATTTCCTGTGGTAGGGTACACTATTACCCTGTAATACAATACCTTGATCAATTTAAATATTATGGGTCAATATTAAGGTTTGATATTGCGCCTTGCGTTAGTTAACCATTGAAAGATGTCTTTGAATTTTTAAAGCATTTTAGAACGCTTATTTCTTCATTTTAAGCTTCTCAGAACACTTTATTTCGCATAGGCATACATAGTAAACTTTAGGGTCACGCTGTGTACCCCCTAATTGTCCTATAATTATTTTCTGTGGTAGGGTACACGATCACCCTGTAATATAATACGTTTTCCAATTTAAAAATTTTAGGTCAATATTAAGGTCCGATACCCTACCGTTAGTTAACATAGAAAAGAGTCTTCGAATTTCCTTGTTTTAATGCACTATTTAAAATATACATAGTGTACCCCCTAATTGACCTATAATTATTTCCTGTTGTAGGGTACACTATTACCCTGTAATATAATACCTGGTCCAATTTAAATATTATGGTTCCATATTAAGGTCTGATATCGCGCCTTGCGTTAGTTAACCATTGAAAGATGTCTTTGAATTTTTAAAGCATTTTAGAACGCTTATTTCTTCATTTTAAGCTTCTCAGAACACTCTATTTCGCATAGGCATACATAGTAAACTTTAGGGTCACGCTGTGTACCCCCTAATTGGCCTATAATTATTTCCTGGGGTAGGGTACACTATTACCCTGTAATACAATACGTGGTCCAATTTAAAAATTAATGGTCAATATTAAGGTCCGATACCGTGCCGTTAATTAACATAGAAAAGTGTCTTTGAATTTTTAAAGCATTTTAGAACGTTTATTTCCTCATTTTAAGCTTCTCAGAACACTTTATTTCGCATAGGCATACATAGTAAACTTTAGGGTCATGCTGTGTACCCCCTAAATGACCTATAATTATTTCCTGTGGTAGGGTACACTATTACCCTGTAATATAATACGAGGTCCAATTTAAAAAGTATAGGTCAATATTAAGGTCCGATACCGTGCCGTTAGTTAACATAGAAAAGAGTCTTCGTATTTCCTTGTTTTAATGCACTATTTAAAATATACATAGTGTACCCCCTAATTGACCTATAATTATTTCCTGTGGTAGGGTACACTATTACCCTGTAATATAATACCTGGTCCAAATTAAATATTATGGGTCAATATTAAGGTCTGATATTGCGCCTAGCGTTAGTTAACCTTTGAAAGATGTCTTTGAATTTTTAAAGCATTTTAGAACGCTTATTTCTTCATTTTAAGATTCTCAGAACACTCCATTTCGCATAGGCATACATAGTAAACTTTAGGGTCACGCTGTGTACCCCCTAATTGACCTATAATTATTTCCTGTGGTAGGGTACACTATTACCCTATAATATAATACGTGGTCCAATTTAAAAATTATAGGTCAATATTAAGGTCCGATACCGTGCCGTTAGTTAACATAGAAAAGTGTCTTGGAATTTTTAAAGCATTTTAGAACGTTTATTTCCTCATTTTAAGCTTCTCAGAACAGTTTATTTCCCATAGGCATACATAGTAAACTTTAGGGTCACACTGTGTATCCCCTAATTGACCTATAATTATTTCCTGTGGTAGGGTACACTATTACCCTGTAATATAATACGTGGTCAAATTCAAAAATTATAGGTCAATATTAAGGTCTGATATTGCGCCTTGCGCTAGTTAACCATTGAAAGATGTCTTTGAATTTTTAAAGCATTTTAGAACGCTTATTTCTTCATTTTAAGCTTCTCAGAACACTCTATTTCGCATAGGCATACATAGTAAAATTTAGGGTCACGCTGTGTACCCCCTAAATGACCTATAATTATTTCCTGTGGTAGGGTACACTATCACCCTGTAATATAATACGTGGTCCAATTTAAAAATTTTAGGTCAATATTAAGGTCCGATACCGTGCCGTTAGTTAACATAGAAAAGTGTCTTTGAATTTTTAAAGCATTTTAGAACGCTTATTTCCTCATTTTAAGCTTCTCAGAACAGTTTATTTCCCATAGGCATACATAGTAAACTTTAGGGTCACACTGTGTATCCCCTAATTGACCTATAATTATTTCCTGTGGTAGGGTAAACTATTACCCTGTAATATAATACGTGGTCAAATTTAAAAATTATAGGTCAATATTAAGGTCCGATACCGTGTCGTTAGTTAACATAGGAAAGTGTCTTCGTATTTCCTTGTTTTAATGCACTATTTAAAATATACATAGTGTACCCCCTAATTGACCTATAATTATTTCCTGCGGTAGGGTACACTATTACCCTGTAATATAATACCTGGTCCAACTTAAATATTATGGGTCAATATTAAGGTCTGATATTGCGCCTTACGCTAGTTAACCATTGAAAGATGTCTTTGAATTTTTAAAGCATTTTAGAACGCTTATTTCTTCATTTTAAGCTTCTCAGAACACTCTATTTCGCATAGGCATACATAGTAAAATTTAGGGTCACGCTGTGTACCCCCTAAATGACCTATAATTATTTCCTGTGGTAGGGTACACTATCACCCTGTAATATAATACGTGGTCCAATTTAAAAAATTTAGATCAATATTAAGGTCCGATACCGTGCCGTTAGTTAACATAGAAAAGAGTCTTCGAATTTCCTTGTTTTAATGTACTTTTTAAAATATACATAGTGTACCCCCTAATTGACCTATATTTAATTCCTGTGGTAGGGTACACTATTACCCTGTAATATAATACCTGGTCCAATTTAAATATTATGGGTCAATATTAAGGTCTGATATTGCGCCTTGCGCTAGTTAACCATTGAAAGATGTCTTTGAATTTTTAAAGCATTTTAGAACGCTTATTTCTTCATTTTAAGCTTCTCAGAACACTCTATTTCGCATAGGCATAAATAGTAAAATTTAGGGTCACGCTGTGTACCCCCTAAATGACCTATAATTATTTCCTGTGGTAGGATACACTATAACCCTGTAATATAATACGTGGTTTAATTTAAAAATTATAGGTCAATATTAAGGTCCGATACCGTGCCGTTAGTTAACATAGAAAAGTGTCTTCGAATTTCCTTGTTTTAATGCGCTATTTAAAATATACAAAGTGTACCCCCTAATTGACCTATAATAATTTCCTGTGGTAGGGTACACTATTACCCTGTAATATAATTCGTGGTCCAATTTAAAAATTATAGGTCAATATTAAGGTCCGATACCGTGCCGTTAGTTAACATTGAAAAATGTCTTTGAATTTTTAAAGCATTTTAGAACGCTTATTTCTTCATTTTAAGCTTCTCAGAACACTCTATTTCGCACAGGCATGCATAGTAAAATTTAGGGTCACGCTGTGTACCCCCTAAATGATCTATAATTATTTCCTGTGGTAGGATACACTATAACCCTGTAATATAATACGTGGTCCAATTTAAAAATTATAGGTCTATATTAAGGTCCGATACCGTGCCGTTAGTTAACATAGAAAAGTGTCTTCGAATTTCCTTGTTTTAATGCACTATTTAAAATATACATAGTGTACCCCCTAATTGACCTATAATTATTTCCTGTGGTAGGGTACACTATTACCCTGTAATATAATACGTGGTCCAATTTAAAACTTATATGTCAATATTAAGGTCCGATACCGTGCCGTTAGTTAACATAGAAAAGTGTCTTCGTATTTCCTTGTTTTAATGCACTATTTAAAAAATATATAGTGTACCCCCTAATTGACCTATAATTATTTCTTGTGGTAGGGTACACTATTACCCTGTAATATAATACCTGGTCCAATTTAAATATTATGGGTCAACATTAAGGTCTGATATTGCGCCTTGCGCTAGTTAACCATTGAAAGATGTCTTTGAATTTTTAAAGCATTTTACAACGCTTATTTCTTCATTTTAAGCTTCTCAGAACACTCTATTTCGCATAGGCATACATAGTAAAATTTAGGGTCACGCTGTGTACCCCCTAAATGACCTATAATTATTTCCTGTGGTAGGGTACACTATTACCCTGTAATATAATACGTGGTCAAATTTAAAAATTATAGGTCAATATTAAGGTCCGATACCGTGCCGTTAGTTAACATAGGAAAGTGTCTTCGTATTTCCTTGTTTTAATGCACTATTTAAAATATACATAGTGTACCCCCTAATTGACCTATAATTATTTCCTGCGGTAGGGTACACTATTACCCTGTAATATAATACCTGGTCCAACTTAAATATTATGGGTCAATATTAAGGTCTGATATTGCGCCTTACGCTAGTTAACCATTGAAAGGTGTCTTTGAATTTTTAAAGCATTTTAGAACGCTTATTTCTTCATTTTAAGCTTCTCAGAACACTCTATTTCGCATAGGCATACATAGTAAAATTTAGGGTCACGCTGTGTACCCCCTAAATGACCTATAATTATTTCCTGTGGTAGGGTACACTATCACCCTGTAATATAATACGTGGTCCAATTTAAAAAAATTTAGGTCAATATTAAGGTCCGATACCGTGCCGTTAGTTAACATAGAAAAGAGTCTTCGAATTTGCTTGTTTTAATGTACTTTTTAAAATATACATAGTGTACCCCCTAATTGACCTATATTTAATTCCTGTGGTAGGGTACACTATTACCCTATAATATAATACCTGGTCCAATTTAAATATTATGGGTCAATATTAAGGTCTGATATTGCGCCTTGCGCTAGTTAACCATTGAAAGATGTCTTTGAATTTTTAAAGCATTTTAGAACGCTTATTTCTTCATTTTAAGCTTCTCAGAACACTCTATTTCGCATAGGCATACATAGTAAAATTAAGGGTCACGCTGTGTACCCCCTAAATGTCCTATAATTATTTCCTGTGGTAGGGTACACTATTACCCTGTAATATAATACGTGGTCCAATTTAAAAATTATAGGTCAATATTAAGGTCCGATACCGTGCCGTTAGTTAACATTGAAAAATGTCTTTGAATTTTTAAAGCATTTTAGAACGCTTATTTCCTCATTTTAAGCTTCTCAGAACACTTTATTTCGCATAGGCATACATAGTAAACTTTAGGGTCACGCTGTGTACCCCCTAAATGATCTATAATTATTTCCTGTGGTAGGATACACTATAACCCTGTAATATAATACGTGGTCCAATTTAAAAATTATAGGTCAATATTAAGGTCCGATACCGTGCCGTTAGTTAACATAGAAAAGTGTCTTCGAATTTCCTTGTTTTAATGCACTATTTAAAATATACATAGTGTACCCCCTAATTGACCTATAATTATTTCTTGTGGTAGGGTACACTATTACCCTGTAATATAATACGTGGTCCAATTTAAAAATTATAGGTCAATATTAAGGTCCGATACCGTGCCGTTAGTTAACATTGAAAAATGTCTTTGAATTTTTAAAGCATTTTAGAACGCTTATTTCCTCATTTTAAGCTTCTCAGAACACTTTATTTCGCATAGGCATACATAGTAAACTTTAGGGTCACGCTGTGTACCCCCTAATTGACCTATAATTATTTCCTGTGGTAGGATACACCATAACTATGTAATATAATACGTGGTCCAATTTAAAAATTATAGGTCAATATTAAGGTCCAATACCGTGCCGTTAGTTAACATAGAAAAGTGTCTTCGAATTTCCTTGTTTTAATGCACTATTTAAAATATACATAGTGTACCCCCTAATTGACCTATAACTATTTCCTGTGGTAGGGTACACTATTACCCTGTAATATAATTTCTGGTCCAATTTAAATATTATGGGTCAATATTAAGGTCTGATATTGCGCCTTGCGTTAGTTAATAATTGAAAGATGACTTTGAATTTTTAAAGCATTTTAGAACGCTTATTTCTTAATTTTAAGCTTCTCAGAACACTCTATTTCGCATAGGCATACATAGTAAACTTTAGGGTCACGCTGTGTACCCCCTAAATGACCTATAATTATTTCCTGTGGTAGGGTACACTATTACCCTGTAATATAACACGTGGTCCAATTTAAAAATTATAGGTCAATATTAAGGTCCGATACCGTGCCGTTAGTTAACATTGAAAAATGTCTTTGAATTTTTAAAGCATTTTAGAACGCTTATTTCCTCATTCTAAGCTTCTCAGAACACTTTATTTCGCATAGGCATACATAGTAAACTTTAGGGTCACGCTGTGTACCCCCTAATTGACCTATAATTATTTCCTGTGGTAGGATACACTATAACCCTGTGATATAATACGTGGTCCATTTTAAAAATTATAGGTCAATATTAATGTCCGATACCGCGCCGTTAGTTAACATAGAAAAGTGTCTTCGTATTTCCTTGTTTTAATGCACTATTTAAAATATACATAGTGTACCCCCTAATTGACCTATAATTATTTCCTAGGGTAGGGTACACTATTACCCTGTAATATAATGCCTGGTCCAATTTAAATATTATGGGTCAATATTAAGGTCTGATATTGCGCCATGCGTTAGTTAACCATTGAAAGATGTCTTTGAATTTTTAAAGCATTTTACAACGCTTATTTCTTCATTTTAAGCTTCTCAGAACACTCTATTTCCCATTGGCATACATAGTAAAATTTAGGGTCACGCTGTGTACCCCCTAAATGACCTATAATTATTTCCTGTGGTAGGGTACACTATTACCCTGTAGTATAATACGTGGTCCAATTTAAAAATTATAGGTCAATATTAAGGTCCGATACCGTGCCGTTAGTTAACATTGAAAAATGTCTTTGAATTTTTAAAGCATTTTAGAACGCTTATTTCCTCATTTTAAGCTTCTCAGAACACTTTATTTCGCTTAGTCATACATAGTAAACTTTAGGGTCACGCTGTGTACCCCCTAATTGACCTATGATTATTTCCTGTGGTAGGATACACTATAACCCTGTAATATAATACGTGGTCCAATTTAAAAATTATAGGTCAATATTAAGGTCCGATACCGTGCCGTTAGTTAACATAGAAAAGTGTCTTCGAATTTCCTTGTTTTAATGCACTATTTAAAATATACATAGTGTACCCCCTAATTGACCTATAATTATTTCCTGTGGTAGGGTACACTATTACCCTGTAATATAATACGTGGTCCAATTTAAAAGTTATAGGTCAATATTAAGGTCCGATACCGTGCCGTTAGTTAACATTGAAAAATATCTTTGAATTTTTAAAGCATTTTAGAACGCTTATTTCCTCATTTTAAGCTTCTCAGAACACTTTATTTCGCATAGGCATACATAGTAAACTTTAGGGTCACGCTGTGTACCCCCTAATTGACCTATAATTATTTCCTGTGGTAGGATACACCATAACCCTGTAATATAATACGTGGTCCAATTTAAAAATTATAGGTCAATATTAAGGTCCGATACCGTGCCGTTAGTTAACATAGAAAAGTGTCTTCGAATTTCCTTGTTTTAATGCACTATTTAAAATAAACATAGTGTACCCCCTAATTGACCTATAATTATTTCCTGTGGTAGGGTACACTATTACCCTGTAATATAATACCTGGTCCAATTTAAATATTATGGGTCAATATTAAGGTCTGATATTGCGCCTTGCGTTAGTTAATAATTGAAAGATGACTTTGAATTTTTAAAGCATTTTAGAACGCTTATTTCTTAATTTTAAGCTTCTCAGAACACTCTATTTCGCATAGGCATACATAGTAAACTTTAGGGTCACGCTGTGTACCCCCTAAATGACCTATAATTATTTCCTGTGGTAGGGTACACTATTACCCTGTAATATAATACGTGGTTCAATTTAAAAATTATAGGTCAATATTTAGGTCCGATACCGTGCAGTTAGTTAACATTGAAAAATATCTTTGAATTTTTAAAGCATTTTAGAACGCTAATTTCTTCATTTTAAGCTTCTCAGAACACTTTATTTCGCATAGGCATACATAGTAAACGTTAGGGTCCCGCTGTGTACCCCCTAATTGACCTATAATTATTTTCTGTTTTAGGGTACACTAACACCCTGTAATATAATACGTGGTCCAATTTAAAAATTTTAGGTCAATATTAAGGTCCGATACCGTGCCGTTAGTTAACATAGAAAAGAGTCTTCGAATTTCCTTGTTTTAATGTACTATTTAAAATATACATAGTGTACCCCCTAATTGACCTATAATTATTTCCTGTGGTAGGGTACACTATTACCCTGTAATATAATACCTGGTCCAATTTAAATATTATGGTTCCTTATTAAGGTCTGATATCGCGCCTTGCGTTAGTTAACCATTGAAAGATGTCTTTGAATTTTTAAAGCATTTTAGAACGCTTATTTCTTCATTTTAAGCTTCTCAGAACACTCTATTTCGCATAGGCATGCATAGTAAACTTTAGGGTCACGCTGTGTACCCCCTAATTGACCTATAATTATTTCCTGTGGTAGGGTACACTATTACCCTGTAGTATAATACGTGGTCCAATTTAAAAATTATAGGTCAATATTAAGGTCCGATACCGTGCCGTTAGTTAACATAGAAAAGTGTCTTCGAGTTTCCTTGTTTTAATGCACTATTTAAAATATACATAGTGTACCCCCTAATTGACCTATAATTATTTCCTGTGGTAGGGTACACTATTATCCTGTAATATAATACGTGGTCCAATTTAAAAATTATAGGTCAATATTAAGGTCCGATACCGTGCCGTTAGTTAACATTGAAAAATGTCTTTGAATTTTTAAAGCATTTTAGAACGCTTATTTCCTCATTTTAAGCTTCTCAGAACACTTTATTTCGCTTAGGCATACACAGTAAATTTTAGGGTCACGCTGTGTACCCCTTAATTGACCTATAATTATTTCCTGTGGTAGGATACACTATAACCCTGTAATATAATACGTGGTCCAATTTAAAAATTATAGGTCAATATTAAGGTCCGATACCGTGCCGTTAGTTAACATAGAAAAGTGTCTTCGAATTTCCTTGTTTTAATGCACTATTTAAAATATACATAGTGTACCCCCTAATTGACCTATAATTATTTCCTGTGGTAGGGTACACTATTACCCTGTAATATAATACCTGGTCCAATTTAAATATTATGGGTCAATATTAAGGTCTGATACTGCGCCTTGCGTTAGTTAATAATTGAAAGATGACTTTGAATTTTTAAAGCATTTTAGAACGCTTATTTCCTCATTCTAAGCTTCTCAGAACACTTTATTTCGCATAGGCATACATAGTAAACTTTAGGGTCACGCTGTGTACCCCCTAATTGACATATAATTATTTCCTGTGGTAGGATACACTATAACCCTGTAATATAATACGTGGTCCAATTTAAAAATTATAGGTCAATATTAAGGTCCGATACCGTGCCGTTAGTTAACATGGAAAAGTGTCTTCGAGTTTCCTTGTTTTAATGCACTATTTAAAATATACATAGTGTAACCCCTAATTGACCTATAATTATTTCCTGTGGTAGGGTACACTATTACCCTGTAATATAATACGTGGTCCAATTTAAAAATTATAGGTCAATATTAAGGTCCGATACCGTGCCGTTAGTTAACATTGAAAAATATCTTTGAATTTTTAAAGCATTTTAGAACGCTTATTTCCTCATTTTAAGCTTCTCAGAACACTTTATTTCGCATAGGCATACATAGTAAACTTTAGGGTCACGCTGTGTACCCCCTAATTGACCTATAATTATTTCCTGTGGTAGGATACACCATAACCCTGTAATATAATACGTGGTCCAATTTAAAAATTATAGGTCAATATTAAGGTCCGATACCGTGCCGTTAGTTAACATAGAAAAGTGTCTTCGAATTTCCTTGTTTTAATGCACTATTTAAAATAAACATAGTGTACCCCCTAATTGACCTATAATTATTTCCTGTGGTAGGGTACACTATTACCCTGTAATATAATACCTGGTCCAATTTAAATATTATGGGTCAATATTAAGGTCTGATATTGCGCCTTGCGTTAGTTAATAATTGAAAGATGACTTTGAATTTTTAAAGCATTTTAGAACGCTTATTTCTTAATTTTAAGCTTCTCAGAACACTCTATTTCGCATAGGCATACATAGTAAACTTTAGGGTCACGCTGTGTACCCCCTAAATGACCTATAATTATTTCCTGTGGTAGGGTACACTATTACCCTGTAATATAATACGTGGTTCAATTTAAAAATTATAGGTCAATATTTAGGTCTGATACCGTGCAGTTAGTTAACATTGAAAAATATCTTTGAATTTTTAAAGCATTTTAGAACGCTAATTTCTTCATTTTAAGCTTCTCAGAACACTTTATTTCCCATAGGCATACATAGTAAACTTTAGGGTCCCGCTGTGTACCCCCTAATTGACCTATAATTATTTTCTGTTTTAGGGTACACTATCACCCTGTAATATAATACGTGGTCCAATTTAAAAATTTTAGGTCAATATTAAGGTCCGATACCGTGCCGTTAGTTAACATAGAAAAGAGTCTTCGAATTTCTTTGTTTTAATGTACTATTTAAAATATACATAGTGTACCCCCTAATTGACCTATAATTATTTCCTGTGGTAGGGTACACTATTACCCTGTAATATAATACCTGGTCCAATTTAAATATTATGGTTCCTTATTAAGGTCTGATATCGCGCCTTGCGTTAGTTAACCATTGAAAGATGTCTTTGAATTTTTAAAGCATTTTAGAACGCTTATTTCTTCATTTTAAGCTTCTCAGAACACTCTATTTCGCATAGGCATACATAGTAAACTTTAGGGTCACGCTGTGTACCCCCTAATTGACCTATAATTATTTCCTGTGGTAGGGTACACTATTACCCTGTAATATAATACGAGGTCCAATTTAAAAATTATAGGTCAATATTAAGGTCCGATACCGTGCCGTTAGTTAACATAGAAAAGTGTCTTCGTATTTCCTTGTATTAATGCACTATTTAAAATATACATAGTGTACCCCCTAATTGACCTATAATTATTTCCTGTGGCAGGGTACACTGTTACCCTGTAATATAATACCTGGTCCAATTTAAATATTTTGGGTCAATATTAAGGTCTGATATTGCGCCTAGCGTTAGTTAACCATTGAAAGATGTCTTTGAATTTTTAAAGCATTTTAGAACGCTTATTTCTTCATTTTAAGCTTCTCAGAACACTCTATTTCGCATAGGTATACATAGTAAACTTTAGGGTCACGCTGTGTACCCCCTAATTGACCTATAATTATTTCCTGTGGTAGGATACACTATAACCCTGTGATATAATACGTGGTCCATTTTAAAAATTATAGGTCAATATTAAGGTCCAATACCGTGCCGTTAGTTAACATAGAAAAGTGTCTTCGAATTTCCTTGTTTTAATGCACTATTTAAAATATACATAGTGTACCCCCTAATTGACCTATAACTATTTCCTGTGGTAGGGTACACTATTACCCTGTAATATAATACCTGGTCCAATTTAAATATTATGGGTCAATATTAAGGTCTGATATTGCGCCTTGCGTTAGTTAATAATTGAAAGATGACTTTGAATTTTTAAAGCATTTTAGAACGCTTATTTCTTAATTTTAAGCTTCTCAGAACACTCTATTTCGCATAGGCATACATAGTAAACTTTAGGGTCACGCTGTGTACCCCCTAAATGACCTATAATTATTTCCTGTGGTAGGGTACACTATTACCCTGTAATATAACACGTGGTCCAATTTAAAAATTATAGGTCAATATTAAGGTCCGATACCGTGCCGTTAGTTAACATTGAAAAATGTCTTTGAATTTTTAAAGCATTTTAGAACGCTTATTTCCTCATTCTAAGCTTCTCAGAACACTTTATTTCGCATAGGCATACATAGTAAACTTTAGGGTCACGCTGTGTACCCCCTAATTGACCTATAATTATTTCCTGTGGTAGGATACACTATAACCCTGTGATATAATACGTGGTCCATTTTAAAAATTATAGGTCAATATTAAGGTCCGATACCGCGCCGTTAGTTAACATAGAAAAGTGTCTTCGTATTTCCTTGTTTTAATGCACTATTTAAAATATACATAGTGTACCCCCTAATTGACCTATAATTATTTCCTAGGGTAGGGTACACTATTACCCTGTAATATAATGCCTGGTCCAATTTAAATATTATGGGTCAATATTAAGGTCTGATATTGCGCCATGCGTTAGTTAACCATTGAAAGATGTCTTTGAATTTTTAAAGCATTTTACAACGCTTATTTCTTCATTTTAAGCTTCTCAGAACACTCTATTTCCCATTGGCATACATAGTAAAATTTAGGGTCACGCTGTGTACCCCCTAAATGACCTATAATTATTTCCTGTGGTAGGGTACACTATTACCCTGTAGTATAATACGTGGTCCAATTTAAAAATTATAGGTCAATATTAAGGTCCGATACCGTGCCGTTAGTTAACATTGAAAAATGTCTTTGAATTTTTAAAGCATTTTAGAACGCTTATTTCCTCATTTTAAGCTTCTCAGAACACTTTATTTCGCTTAGTCATACATAGTAAACTTTAGGGTCACGCTGTGTACCCCCTAATTGACCTATGATTATTTCCTGTGGTAGGATACACTATAACCCTGTAATATAATACGTGGTCCAATTTAAAAATTATAGGTCAATATTAAGGTCCGATACCGTGCCGTTAGTTAACATAGAAAAGTGTCTTCGAATTTCCTTGTTTTAATGCACTATTTAAAATATACATAGTGTACCCCCTAATTGACCTATAATTATTTCCTGTGGTAGGGTACACTATTACCCTGTAATATAATACCTGTTCCAATTTAAATATTATGGGTCAATATTAAGGTCTGATACTGCGCCTTGCGTTAGTTAATAATTGAAAGATGACTTTGAATTTTTAAAGCATTTTAGAACGCTTATTTCCTCATTCTAAGCTTCTCAGAACACTTTATTTCGCATAGGCATACTAAGTAAACTTTAGGGTCACGCTGTGTACCCCCTAATTGACCTATAATTATTTCCTGTTGTAGGATACACTATAACCCTGTAATATAATACGTGGTCCAATTTAAAAATTATAGGTCAATATTAAGGTCCGATACCGTGCCGTTAGTTAACATAGAAAAGTGTCTTCGAATTTCCTTGTTTTAATGCACTATTTAAAATATACATAGTGTACCCCCTAATTGACCTATAATTATTTCCTGTGGTAGGGTACACTAATACCCTGTAATATAATACGTGGTCCAATTTAAAAGTTATAGGTCAATATTAAGGTCCGATACCGTGCCGTTAGTTAACATTGAAAAATATCTTTGAATTTTTAAAGCATTTTAGAACGCTTATTTCCTCATTTTAAGCTTCTCAGAACACTTTATTTCGCATAGGCATACATAGTAAACTTTAGGGTCACGCTGTGTACCCCCTAATTGACCTATAATTATTTCCTGTGGTAGGATACACCATAACCCTGTAATATAATACGTGGTCCAATTTAAAAATTATAGGTCAATATTAAGGTCCGATACCGTGCCGTTAGTTAACATAGAAAAGTGTCTTCGAATTTCCTTGTTTTAATGCACTATTTAAAATAAACATAGTGTACCCCCTAATTGACCTATAATTATTTCCTGTGGTAGGGTACACTATTACCCTGTAATATAATACCTGGTCCAATTTAAATATTATGGGTCAATATTAAGGTCTGATATTGCGCCTTGCGTTAGTTAATAATTGAAAGATGACTTTGAATTTTTAAAGCATTTTAGAACGCTTATTTCTTAATTTTAAGCTTCTCAGAACACTCTATTTCGCATAGGCATACATAGTAAACTTTAGGGTCACGCTGTGTACCCCCTAAATGACCTATAATTATTTCCTGTGGTAGGGTACACTATTACCCTGTAATATAATACGTGGTTCAATTTAAAAATTATAGGTCAATATTTAGGTCCGATACCGTGCAGTTAGTTAACATTGAAAAATATCTTTGAATTTTTAAAGCATTTTAGAACGCTAATTTCTTCATTTTAAGCTTCTCAGAACACTTTATTTCGCATAGGCATACATAGTAAACGTTAGGGTCCCGCTGTGTACCCCCTAATTGACCTATAATTATTTTCTGTTTTAGGGTACACTAACACCCTGTAATATAATACGTGGTCCAATTTAAAAATTTTAGGTCAATATTAAGGTCCGATACCGTGCCGTTAGTTAACATAGAAAAGAGTCTTCGAATTTCCTTGTTTTAATGTACTATTTAAAATATACATAGAGTACCCCCTAATTGACCTATAATTATTTCCTGTGGTAGGGTACACTATTACCCTGTAATATAATACCTGGTCCAATTTAAATATTATGGTTCCTTATTAAGGTCTGATATCGCGCCTTGCGTTAGTTAACCATTGAAAGATGTCTTTGAATTTTTAAAGCATTTTAGAACGCTTATTTCTTCATTTTAAGCTTCTCAGAACACTCTATTTCGCATAGGCATACATAGTAAACTTTAGGGTCACGCTGTGTACCCCCTAATTGACCTATAATTATTTCCTGTGGTAGGGTACACTATTACCCTGTAGTATAATACGTGGTCCAATTTAAAAATTATAGGTCAATATTAAGGTCCGATACCGTGCCGTTAGTTAACATAGAAAAGTGTCTTCGAGTTTCCTTGTTTTAATGCACTATTTAAAATATACATAGTGTACCCCCTAATTGACCTATAATTATTTCCTGTGGTAGGGTACACTATTATCCTGTAATATAATACGTGGTCCAATTTAAAAATTATAGGTCAATATTAAGGTCCGATACCGTGCCGTTAGTTAACATTGAAAAATGTCTTTGAATTTTTAAAGCATTTTAGAACGCTTATTTCCTCATTTTAAGCTTCTCAGAACACTTTATTTCGCTTAGGCATACATAGTAAATTTTAGGGTCACGCTGTGTACCCCTTAATTGACCTATAATTATTTCCTGTGGTAGGATACACTATAACCCTGTAATATAATACGTGGTCCAATTTAAAAATTATAGGTCAATATTAAGGTCCGATACCGTGCCGTTAGTTAACATAGAAAAGTGTCTTCGAATTTCCTTGTTTTAATGCACTATTTAAAATATACATAGTGTACCCCCTAATTGACCTATAATTATTTCCTGTGGTAGGGTACACTATTACCCTGTAATATAATACCTGGTCCAATTTAAATATTATGGGTCAATATTAAGGTCTGATACTGCGCCTTGCGTTAGTTAATAATTGAAAGATGACTTTGAATTTTTAAAGCATTTTAGAACGCTTATTTCCTCATTCTAAGCTTCTCAGAACACTTTATTTCGCATAGGCATACATAGTAAACTTTAGGGTCTTGCTGTGTACCCCCTAATTGACCTATAATTATTTCCTGTGGTAGGATACACTATAACCCTGTAATATAATACGTGGTCCAATTTAAAAATTATAGGTCAATATTAAGGTCCGATACCGTGCCGTTAGTTAACATGGAAAAGTGTCTTCGAGTTTCCTTGTTTTAATGCACTATTTAAAATATACATAGTGTAACCCCTAATTGACCTATAATTATTTCCTGTGGTAGGGTACACTATTACCCTGTAATATAATACGTGGTCCAATTTAAAAATTATAGGTCAATATTAAGGTCCGATACCGTGCCGTTAGTTAACATTGAAAAATATCTTTGAATTTTTAAAGCATTTTAGAACGCTTATTTCCTCATTTTAAGCTTCTCAGAACACTTTATTTCGCATAGGCATACATAGTAAACTTTAGGGTCACGCTGTGTACCCCCTAATTGACCTATAATTATTTCCTGTGGTAGGATACACCATAACCCTGTAATATAATACGTGGTCCAATTTAAAAATTATAGGTCAATATTAAGGTCCGATACCGTGCCGTTAGTTAACATAGAAAAGTGTCTTCGAATTTCCTTGTTTTAATGCACTATTTAAAATAAACATAGTGTACCCCCTAATTGACCTATAATTATTTCCTGTGGTAGGGTACACTATTACCCTGTAATATAATACCTGGTCCAATTTAAATATTATGGGTCAATATTAAGGTCTGATATTGCGCCTTGCGTTAGTTAATAATTGAAAGATGACTTTGAATTTTTAAAGCATTTTAGAACGCTTATTTCTTAATTTTAAGCTTCTCAGAACACTCTATTTCGCATAGGCATACATAGTAAACTTTAGGGTCACGCTGTGTACCCCCTAAATGACCTATAATTATTTCCTGTGGTAGGGTACACTATTACCCTGTAATATAATACGTGGTTCAATTTAAAAATTATAGGTCAATATTTAGGTCCGATACCGTGCAGTTAGTTAACATTGAAAAATATCTTTGAATTTTTAAAGCATTTTAGAACGCTAATTTCTTCATTTTAAGCTTCTCAGAACACTTTATTTCCCATAGGCATACATAGTAAACTTTAGGGTCCCGCTGTGTACCCCCTAATTGACCTATAATTATTTTCTGTTTTAGGGTACACTATCACCCTGTAATATAATACGTGGTCCAATTTAAAAATTTTAGGTCAATATTAAGGTCCGATACCGTGCCGTTAGTTAACATAGAAAAGAGTCTTCGAATTTCTTTGTTTTAATGTACTATTTAAAATATACATAGTGTACCCCCTAATTGACCTATAATTATTTCCTGTGGTAGGGTACACTATTACCCTGTAATATAATACCTGGTCCAATTTAAATATTATGGTTCCTTATTAAGGTCTGATATCGCGCCTTGCGTTAGTTAACCATTGAAAGATGTCTTTGAATTTTTAAAGCATTTTAGAACGCTTATTTCTTCATTTTAAGCTTCTCAGAACACTCTATTTCGCATAGGCATACATAGTAAACTTTAGGGTCACGCTGTGTACCCCCTAATTGACCTATAATTATTTCCTGTGTTAGGGTACACTATTACCCTGTAATATAATACGAGGTCCAATTTAAAAATTATAGGTCAATATTAAGGTCCGATACCGTGCCGTTAGTTAACATAGAAAAGTGTCTTCGTATTTCCTTGTATTAATGCACTATTTAAAATATACATAGTGTACCCCCTAATTGACCTATAATTATTTCCTGTGGCAGGGTACACTGTTACCCTGTAATATAATACCTGGTCCAATTTAAATATTTTGGGTCAATATTAAGGTCTGATATTGCGCCTAGCGTTAGTTAACCATTGAAAGATGTCTTTGAATTTTTAAAGCATTTTAGAACGCTTATTTCTTCATTTTAAGCTTCTCAGAACACTCTATTTCGCATAGGTATACATAGTAAACTTTAGGGTCACGCTGTGTACCCCCTAATTGACCTATAATTATTTCCTGTGGTAGGATACACTATAACCCTGTGATATAATACGTGGTCCATTTTAAAAATTATAGGTCAATATTAAGGTCCGATACCGCGCCGTTAGTTAACATAGAAAAGTGTCTTCGTATTTCCTTGTTTTAATGCACTATTTAAAATATACATAGTGTACCCCCTAATTGACCTATAATTATTTCCTGTGGCAGGGTACACTGTTACCCTGTAATATAATACCTGGTCCAATTTAAATATTTTGGGTCAATATTAAGGTCTGATATTGCGCCTAGCGTTAGTTAACCATTGAAAGATGTCTTTGAATTTTTAAAGCATTTTACAACGCTTATTTCTTCATTTTAAGCTTCTCAGAACACTCTATTTCACATTGGCATACATAGTAAAATTTAGGGTCACGCTGTGTACCCCCTAAATGACCTATAATTATTTCCTGTGGTAGGGTACACTATTACCCTGTAGTATAATACGTGGTCCAATTTAAAAATTATAGGTCAATATTAAGGTCCGATACCGTGCCGTTAGTTAACATTGAAAAATGTCTTTGAATTTTTAAAGCATTTTAGAACGCTTATTTCCTCATTTTAAGCTTCTCAGAACACTTTATTTCGCTTAGGCATACATAGTAAACTTTAGGGTCACGCTGTGTACCCCTTAATTGACCTATAATTATTTCCTGTGGTAGGATACACTATAACCCTGTAATATAATACGTGGTCCAATTTAAAAATTATAGGTCAATATTAAGGTCCGATACCGTGCCGTTAGTTAACATAGAAAAGTGTCTTCGAATTTCCTTGTTTTAATGCACTATTTAAAATATACATAGTGTACCCCCTAATTGACCTATAATTATTTCCTGTGGTAGGGTACACTATTACCCTGTAATATAATACCTGGTCCAATTTAAATATTATGGGTCAATATTAAGGTCTGATACTGCGCCTTGCGTTAGTTAATAATTGAAAGATGACTTTGAATTTTTAAAGCATTTTAGAACGCTTATTTCCTCATTCTAAGCTTCTCAGAACACTTTATTTCGCATAGGCATACATAGTAAACTTTAGGGTCACGCTGTGTACCCCCTAATTGACCTATAATTATTTCCTGTGGTAGGATACACTATAACCCTGTAATATAATACGTGGTCCAATTTAAAAATTATATGTCAATATTAAGGTCCGATACCGTGCCGTTAGTTAACATAGAAAAGTGTCTTCGAATTTCCTTGTTTCAATGCACTATTTAAAATATACATAGTGTACCCCCTAATTGACCTATAATTATTTCCTGTCTTAGGGTACACTATTACCCTGTAATATAATACGTGGTCCAATTTAAAAATTATAGGTCAATATTAAGGTCCGATACCGTGCCGTTAGTTAACTTTGAAAAATGTCTTTGAATTTTTAAAACATTTTAGAACGCTTATTTCCTCATTTTAAGCTTCTCAGAACACTTTATTTCGCATAGGCATACATAGTAAACTTTAGGGTCACGCTGTGTACCCCCTAATTGACCTATAATTATTTCCTGTGGTAGGATACACCATAACCCTGTAATATAATACGTGGTCCAATTTAAAAATTATAGGTCAATATTAAGGTCCGATACCGTGCAGTTAGTTAACATTGAAAAATATCTTTGAATTTTTAAAGCATTTTAGAACGCTAATTTCTTCATTTTAAGCTTCTCAGAACACTTTATTTCCCATAGGCATACATAGTAAACTTTAGGGTCCCGCTGTGTACCCCCTAATTGACCTATAATTATTTTCTGTTTTAGGGTACACTATCACCCTGTAATATAATACGTGGTCCAATTTAAAAATTTTAGGTCAATATTAAGGTCCGATACCGTGCCGTTAGTTAACATAGAAAAGAGTCTTCGAATTTCTTTGTTTTAATGTACTATTTAAAATATACATAGTGTACCCCCTAATTGACCTATAATTATTTCCTGTGGTAGGGTACACTATTACCCTGTAATATAATACCTGGTCCAATTTAAATATTATGGTTCCTTATTAAGGTCTGATATCGCGCCTTGCGTTAGTTAACCATTGAAAGATGTCTTTGAATTTTTAAAGCATTTTAGAACGCTTATTTCTTCATTTTAAGCTTCTCAGAACACTCTATTTCGCATAGGCATACATAGTAAACTTTAGGGTCACGCTGTGTACCCCCTAATTGACCTATAATTATTTCCTGTGGTAGGGTACACTATTACCCTGTAATATAATACGAGGTCCAATTTAAAAATTATAGGTCAATATTAAGGTCCGATACCGTGCCGTTAGTTAACATAGAAAAGTGTCTTCGTATTTCCTTGTTTTAATGCACTATTTAAAATATACATAGTGTACCCCCTAATTGACCTATAATTATTTCCTGTGGCAGGGTACACTGTTACCCTGTAATGTAATACCTGGTCCAATTTAAATATTTTGGGTCAATATTAAGGTCTGATATTGCGCCTAGCGTTAGTTAACCATTGAAAGATGTCTTTGAATTTTTAAAGCATTTTAGAACGCTTATTTCTTCATTTTAAGCTTCTCAGAACACTCTATTTCGCATAGGTATACATAGTAAACTTTAGGGTCACGCTGTGTACCCCCTAATTGACCTATAATTATTTCCTGTGGTAGGATACACTATAACCCTGTGATATAATACGTGGTCCATTTTAAAAATTATAGGTCAATATTAAGGTCCGATACCGCGCCGTTAGTTAACATAGAAAAGTGTCTTCGTATTTCCTTGTTTTAATGCACTATTTAAAATATACATAGTGTACCCCCTAATTGACCTATAATTATTTCCTAGGGTAGGGTACACTATTACCCTGTAATATAATGCCTGGTCCAATTTAAATATTATGGGTCAATATTAAGGTCTGATATTGCGCCATGCGTTAGTTAACCATTGAAAGATGTCTTTGAATTTTTAAAGCAATTTAAAAATTCTTATTTCCTCATTTTAAGATTCTCAGAACACTTTATTTCGCATAGGCATACATAGTAAACTTTAGGGTCACGCTGTGTACCCCCTAATTGACCTATAATTATTTCCTGTGGTAGGATACACCATAACCCTGTAATATAATACGTGGTCCAATTTAAAAATTATAGGTCAATATTAAGGTCCGATACCGTGGCGTTAGTTAACATAGAAAAGTGTCTTCGAATTTCCTTGTTTTAATGCACTATTTAAAATAAACATAGTGTACCCCCTAATTGACCTATAATTATTTCCTGTGGTAGGGTACACTATTACCCTGTAATATAATACCTGGTTCAATTTAAATATTATGGGTCAATATTAAGGTCTGATATTGTGCCTTGCGTTAGTTAATAATTGAAAGATGACTTTGAATTTTTAAAGCATTTTAGAACGCTTATTTCTTAATTTTAAGCTTCTCAGAACACTCTATTTCGCATAGGCATACATAGTAAACTTTAGGGTCACGCTGTGTACTCCCTAAATGACCTATAATTATTTCCTGTGGTAGGGTACACTATTACCCTGTAATATAATACGTGGTTCAATTTAAAAATTATAGGTCAATATTTAGGTCCGATACCGTGCAGTTAGTTAACATTGAAAAATATCTTTGAATTTTTAAAGCATTTTAGAACGCTAATTTCTTCATTTTAAGCTTCTCAGAACACTCTATTTCGCATAGGTATACATAGTAAACTTTAGGGTCACGCTGTGTACCCCCTAATTGACCTATAATTATTTCTTGTGGTAGGGTACACTATTACCCTATAATATAATACGTGGTCCAATTTAAAAATTATAGGTCAATATTAAGGTCCGATACCGGGCCGTTAGTTAACATAGAAAAGTGTCTTCGTATTTCCTTGTTTTAATGCACTATTTAAAATATACATAGTGTACCCCCTAATTGACCTATAATTATTTCCTGTGGCAGGGTACACTCTTACCCTGTAATATAATACCTGGTCCAATTTAAATATTATGGGTCAATATTAAGGTCTGATATTGCGCCTAGCGTTAGTTAACCATTGAAAGATGTCTTTGAATTTCTAAAGCATTTTAGAACGGTTATTTCTTCATTTTAAGCTTCTCAGAACACTTTATTTCGCATAGGCATACATAGTAAACTTTAGGGTCACACTGTGTACCCCCTAATTGACCTATAATTATTTCCTGTAGTAGGGTACACTATTACCATGTAATATAATACGTGGTCCAATTTAAAAATTATAGGTCAATATTAAGGTCCGATACCGGGCCGTTAGTTAACATAGAAAAGAGTCTTCGAATTTCCTAATTTTAATGTACTATTTAAAATATACATAGTGTACCCCCTAATTGACCTATATTTAATTCCTGTGGTAGGGTACACTATTACCCTGTAATATAATACCTGGTCCAATTTAAATATTATGGTTCCATATTAAGGTCTGATATCGCGCCTTGCGTTAGTTAACCATTGGAAGATGTCTTTGAGTTTTTAAAGCATTTTAGAACGCTTATTTCTTCATTTTAAGCTTCTCAGAACACTCTATTTCGCATAGGCATACATAGTAAACTTTAGGGTCACGCTGTGTACCCCCTAATTGACCTATAATTATTTCCTGTGGTAGGGTACACTATAACCCTGTAATATAATACGAGGTCCAATTTAAAAATTATAGGTCAATATTAAGGTCCGATACCGTGCCGTTAGTTAACATAGAAAAGTGTCTTCGTATTTCCTTGTTTTAATGCACTATTTAAAATATACATAGTGTACCCCCTAATTGACCTATAATTATTTCCTGTGGTAGGGTACACTATTACCCTGTAATATAATACCTGGTCCAATTTAAATATTATGGTTCCTTATTAAGGTCTGATATCGCGCCTTGCGTTAGTTAACCATTGAAAGATGACTTTGAATTTTTAAAGCATTTTAGAACGCTTATTTCCTCATTCTAAGCTTCTCAGAACACTTTATTTCGCATAGGCATACATAGTAAACTTTAGGGTCACGCTGTGTACCCCCTAATTGACCTATAATTATTTCCTGTGGTAGGATACACTATAACCCTGTAATATAATACGTGGTCCAATTTAAAAATTATAGGTCAATATTAAGGTCCGATACCGTGCCGTAAGTTAACATAGAAAAGTGTCTTCGAATTTCCTTGTTTTAATGCACTATTTAAAATATACATAGTGTACCCCCTAATTGACCTATAATTATTTCCTGTCTTAGGGTACACTATTACCCTGTAATATAATACGTGGTCCAATTTAAAAATTATAGGTCAATATTAAGGTCCGATACCGTGCCGTTAGTTAACTTTGAAAAATGTCTTTGAATTTTTAAAGCATTTTAGAACGCTTATTTCCTCATTTTAAGCTTCTCAGAACACTTTATTTCGCATAGGCATACATAGTAAACTTTAGGGTCACGCTGTGTACCCCCTAATTGACCTATAATTATTTCCTGTGGTAGGATACACCATAACCCTGTAATATAATACGTGGTCCAATTTAAAAATTATAGGTCAATATTAAGGTCCGATACCGTGCAGTTAGTTAACATTGAAAAATATCTTTGAATTTTTAAAGCATTTTAGAACGCTAATTTCTTCATTTTAAGCTTCTCAGAACACTTTATTTCCCATAGGCATACATAGTAAACTTTAGGGTCCCGCTGTGTATCCCCTAATTGACCTATAATTATTTTCTGTTTTAGGGTACACTATCACCCTGTAATATAATACGTGGTCCAATTTAAAAATTTTAGGTCAATATTAAGGTCCGATACCGTGCCGTTAGTTAACATAGAAAAGAGTCTTCGAATTTCTTTGTTTTAATGTACTATTTAAAATATACATAGTGTACCCCCTAATTGACCTATAATTATTTCCTGTGGTAGGGTACACTATTACCCTGTAATATAATACCTGGTCCAATTTAAATATTATGGTTCCTTATTAAGGTCTGATATCGCGCCTTGCGTTAGTTAACCATTGAAAGATGTCTTTGAATTTTTAAAGCATTTTAGAACGCTTATTTCTTCATTTTAAGCTTCTCAGAACACTCTATTTCGCATAGGCATACATAGTAAACTTTAGGGTCACGCTGTGTACCCCCTAATTGACCTATAATTATTTCCTGTGGTAGGGTACACTATTACCCTGTAATATAATACGAGGTCCAATTTAAAAATTATAGGTCAATATTAAGGTCCGATACCGTGCCGTTAGTTAACATAGAAAAGTGTCTTCGTATTTCCTTGTTTTAATGCACTATTTAAAATATACATAGTGTACCCCCTAATTGACCTATAATTATTTCCTGTGGCAGGGTACACTGTTACCCTGTAATATAATACCTGGTCCAATTTAAATATTTTGGGTCAATATTAAGGTCTGATATTGCGCCTAGCGTTAGTTAACCATTGAAAGATGTCTTTGAATTTTTAAAGCATTTTAGAACGCCTATTTCTTCATTTTAAGCTTCTCAGAACACTCTATTTCGCATAGGTATACATAGTAAACTTTAGGGTCACGCTGTGTACCCCCTAATTGACCTATAATTATTTCCTGTGGTAGGATACACTATAACCCTGTGATATAATACGTGGTCCATTTTAAAAATTATAGGTCAATATTAAGGTCCGATACCGCGCCGTTAGTTAACATAGAAAAGTGTCTTCGTATTTCCTTGTTTTAATGCACTATTTAAAATATACATAGTGTACCCCCTAATTGACCTATAATTATTTCCTAGGGTAGGGTACACTATTACCCTGTAATATAATGCCTGGTCCAATTTAAATATTATGGGTCAATATTAAGGTCTGATATTGCGCCATGCGTTAGTTAACCATTGAAAGATGTCTTTGAATTTTTAAAGCATTTTACAACGCTTATTTCTTCATTTTAAGCTTCTCAGAACACTCTATTTCCCATTGGCATACATAGTAAAATTTAGGGTCACGCTGTGTACCCCCTAAATGACCTATAATTATTTCCTGTGGTAGGGTACACTATTACCCTGTAGTATAATACGTGGTCCAATTTAAAAATTATAGGTCAATATTAAGGTCCGATACCGTGCCGTTAGTTAACATTGAAAAATGTCTTTGAATTTTTAAAGCATTTTAGAACGCTTATTTCCTCATTTTAAGCTTCTCAGAACACTTTATTTCGCTTAGGCATACATAGTAAACTTTAGGGTCACGCTGTGTACCCCTTAATTGACCTATAATTATTTCCTGTGGTAGGATACACTATAACCCTGTAATATAATACGTGGTCCAATTTAAAAATTATAGGTCAATATTAATTTCCGATACCGTGCCGTTAGTTAACATAGAAAAGTGTCTTCGAATTTCCTTGTTTTAATGCACTATTTAAAATATACATAGTGTACCCCCTAATTGACCTATAATTATTTCCTGTGGTAGGGTACACTATTACCCTGTAATATAATACCTGGTCCAATTTAAATATTATGGGTCAATATTAAGGTCTGATACTGCGCCTTGCGTTAGTTAATAATTGAAAGATGACTTTGAATTTTTAAAGCATTTTAGAACGCTTATTTCCTCATTCTAAGCTTCTCAGAACACTTTATTTCGCATAGGCATACATAGTAAACTTTAGGGTCACGCTGTGTACCCCCTAATTGACCTATAATTATTTCCTGTGGTAGGATACACTATAACCCTGTAATATAATACGTGGTCCAATTTAAAAATTATAGGTCAATATTAAGGTCCGATACCGTGCCGTTAGTTAACATAGAAAAGTGTCTTCGAATTTCCTTGTTTTAATGCACTATTTAAAATATACATAGTGTACCCCCTAATTGACCTATAATTATTTCCTGTCTTAGGGTACACTATTACCCTGTAATATAATACGTGGTCCAATTTAAAAATTATAGGTCAATATTAAGGTCCGATACCGTGCCGTTAGTTAACTTTGAAAAATGTCTTTGAATTTTTAAAGCATTTTAGAACGCTTATTTCCTCATTTTAAGCTTCTCAGAACACTTTATTTCGCATAGGCATACATAGTAAACTTTAGGGTCACGCTGTGTACCCCCTAATTGACCTATAATTATTTCCTGAGGTAGGATACACCATAACCCTGTAATATAATACGTGGTCCAATTTAAAAATTATAGGTCAATATTAAGGTCCGATACCGTGGCGTTAGTTAACATAGAAAAGTGTCTTCGAATTTCCTTGTTTTAATGCACTATTTAAAATAAACATAGTGTACCCCCTAATTGACCTATAATTATTTCCTGTGGTAGGGTACACTATTACCCTGTAATATAATACCTGGTCCAATTTAAATATTATGGGTCAATATTAAGGTCTGATATTGCGCCTTGCGTTAGTTAATAATTGAAAGATGACTTTGAATTTTTAAAGCATTTTAGAACGCTTATTTCTTAATTTTAAGCTTCTCAGAACACTCTATTTCGCATAGGCATACATAGTAAACTTTAGGGTCACGCTGTGTACTCCCTAAATGACCTATAATTATTTCCTGTGGTAGGGTACACTATTACCCTGTAATATAATACGTGGTTCAATTTAAAAATTATAGGTCAATATTTAGGTCCGATACCGTGCAGTTAGTTAACATTGAAAAATATCTTTGAATTTTTAAAGCATTTTAGAACGCTAATTTCTTCATTTTAAGCTTCTCAGAACACTTTATTTCGCATAGGCATACATAGTAAACTTTAGGGTCCCGCTGTGTACCCCCTAATTGACCTATAATTATTTTCTGTTTTAGGGTACACTATCACCCTGTAATATAATACGTGGTCCAATTTAAAAATTTTAGGTCAATATTAAGGTCCGATACCGTGCCGTTAGTTAACATAGAAAAGAGTCTTCGAATGTCCTTGTTTTAATGTACTATTTAAAATATTCATAGTGTACCCCCTAATTGACCTATAATTATTTCCTGTGGTAGGGTACACTATTACCCTGTAATATAATACCTGGTCCAATTTAAATATTATGGTTCCTTATTAAGGTCTGATATCGCGCCTTGCGTTAGTTAACCATTGAAAGATGTCTTTGAATTTTTAAAGCATTTTAGAACGCTTATTTCTTCATTTTAAGCTTCTCAGAACACTCTATTTCGCATAGGCATACATAGTAAACTTTAGGGTCACGCTGTGTACCCCCTAATTGACCTATAATTATTTCCTGCGGTAGGGTACACTATTACCCTGTAATATAATACAAGGTCCAATTTAAAAATTATAGGTCAATATTAAGGTCCGATACCGTGCCGTTAGTTAACATAGAAAAGTGTCTTCGTATTTCCTTGTTTTAATGCACTATTTAAAATATACATAGTGTACCCCCTAATTGACCTATAATTATTTCCTGTGGCAGGGTACACTATTACCCTGTAATATAATACCTGGTCCAATTTAAATATTTTGGGTCAATATTAAGGTCTGATATTGCGCCTAGCGTTAGTTAACCATTGAAAGATGTCTTTGAATTTTTAAAGCATTTTAGAACGCTTATTTCTTCATTTTAAGCTTCTCAGAACACTCTATTTCGCATAGGTATACATAGTAAACTTTAGGGTCACGCTGTGTACCCCCTAATTGACCTATAATTATTTCTTGTGGTAGGGTACACTATTACCCTATAATATAATACGTGGTCCAATTTAAAAATTATAGGTCAATATTAAGGTCCGATACCGGGCCGTTAGTTAACATAGAAAAGTGTCTTCGTATTTCCTTGTTTTAATGCACTATTTAAAATATACATAGTGTACCCCCTAATTGACCTATAATTATTTCCTGTGGCAGGGTACACTCTTACCCTGTAATATAATACCTGGTCCAATTTAAATATTATGGTTCCATATTAAGGTCTGATATCGCGCCTTGCGTTAGTTAACCATTGGAAGATGTCTTTGAGTTTTTAAAGCATTTTAGAACGCTTATTTCTTCATTTTAAGCTTCTCAGAACACTCTATTTCGCATAGGCATACATAGTAAACTTTAGGGTCACGCTGTGTACCCCCTAATTGACCTATAATTATTTCCTGTGGTAGGGTACACTATTACCCTGTAATATAATACGAGGTCCAATTTAAAAATTATAGGTCAATATTAAGGTCCGATACCGTGCCGTTAGTTAACATAGAAAAGTGTCTTCGTATTTCCTTGTTTTAATGCACTATTTAAAATATACATAGTGTACCCCCTAATTGACCTATAATTATTACCTGTGGTAGGGTACACTATTACCCTGTAATATAATACCTGGTCCAATTTAAATATTATGGTTCCTTATTAAGGTCTGATATCGCGCCTTGCGTTAGTCAACCATTGAAAGATGTCTTTGAATTTTTAAAGCATTTTAGAACGCTTATTTCTTCATTTTAAGCTTCTCAGAACACTCTATTTCGCATAGGCATACATAGTAAACTTTAGGGTCACGCTGTGTACCCCCTAATTGACCTATAATTATTTCCTGTGGTAGGGTACACTATTACCCTGTAATATAATACGAGGTCCAATTTAAAAATTATAGGTCAATATTAAGGTCCGATACCGTGCCGTTAGTTAACATAGAAAAGTGTCTTCGTATTTCCTTGTTTTAATGCACTATTTAAAATATACATAGTGTACCCCCTAATTGACCTATAATTATTTCCTGTGGCAGGGTACACTATTACCCTGTAATATAATACCTGGTCCAATTTAAATATTATGGGTGAATATTAAGGTCTGATATTGCGCCTAGCGTTAGTTAACCATTGAAAGATGTCTTTGAATTTTTAAAGCATTTTAGAACGCTTATTTCTTCATTTTAAGCTTCTCAGAACACTCTATTTCGCATAGGCATACATAGTAAACTTTAGGGTCACACTGTGTACCCCCTAATTGACCTATAATTATTTCTTGTGGTAGGGTACACTATTACCCTATAATATAATACGTGGTCCAATTTAAAAATTATAGGTCAATACCAAGGTCCGATACCGGGCCGTTAGTTAACATAGAAAAGTGTCTTCGTATTTCCTTGTTTTAATGCACTATTTAAAATATACATAGTGTACCCCCTAATTGACCTATAATTATTTCCTGTGGCAGGGTACACTCATACCCTGTAATATAATACCTGGTCCAATTTAAATATTATGGGTCAATATTAAGGTCCAATATTGCGCCTAGCGTTAGTTAACCATTGAAAGATGTCTTTGAATTTCTAAAGCATTTTAGAACGCTTATTTCTTCATTTTAAGCTTCTCAGAACACTTTATTTCGCATAGGCATACATAGTAAACTTTAGGGTCACACTGTGTACCCCCTAATTGACCTATAATTATTTCCTGTGGTAGGGTACACTATTACCATGTAATATAATACGTGGTCCAATTTAAAAATTATAGGTCAATATTAAGGTCCGATACCGGGCCGTCAGTTAACATAGAAAAGTGTCTTCGTATTTCCTTGTTTTAATGCACTATTTAAAATATACATAGTGTACCCCCTAATGGACCTATAATTATTTCCTGTGGTAGGGAACACTATTACCCTGTAATATAATACCTGGTCCAATTCAAATATTATGGGTCAATATTAAGGTCTGATATTGCGCCATGCGTTAGTTAACCATTGAAAGATGTCTTTGAATTTTTAAAGCATTTTAGAACGCTAATTTCTTCATTTTAAGCTTCTCAGAACACTCTATTTCGCATACGCATACATAATAAATTTTAGGGTCACGCTGTGTACCCTCTAATTGACCTATAATTATTTCCTGCGGTACGGTACACTATTACCCTATAATATAAGACGTGGTCCAATTTAAAAATTATAGGTCAATATTAAGGTCCGATACCGTGCCGTTAGTTAACATAGAAAAGTGTCTTCGTATTTCCTTGTTTTAATGCACTATTTAAAATATACATAGTGTACCCCCTAATTGACCTATAATTATTTCCTGTGGAAGGGTACACTATTACCCTGTAATATAATACCTGGTCCAATTTAAATATTATGGGTCAATATTAAGGTCTGATATTGCGCCTTGCGCTAGTTAACCATTGAAAGATGTCTTTGAATTTTTAAAGCATTTTAGAACGCTTATTTCTTCATTTTAAGCTTCTCAGAACACTCTATTTCGCATAAGCATACATACTAAAATTTAGGGTCACGCTGTGTACCCCCTAAATGACCTATAATTATTTCCTGTGGTAGGGTACACTATTACCCTGTAATATAATACGTGGTCCAATTTAAAAATTATAGGTCAATATTAAGGTCCGATACCGTGCCGTTAGTTAACATAGAAAAATGTCTTTGAATTTTTAAAGCATTTTAGAACGCTTATTTCCTCATTTTAAGCTTCTCAGAACACTTTATTTCGCATAGGCATACATAGTAAACTTTAGGGTCACTCTGTGTACCCCCTAATTGACCTATAATTATTTCCTGTGGTAGGATACACCATAACCCTGTAATATAATACGTGGTCCAATTTAAAAATTATAGGTCAATATTAAGGTCCGATACCGGGCCGTTAGTTAACATAGAAAAGTGTCTTCGTATTTCCTTGTTTTAATACACTATTTAAAATATACATAGTGTACCCCCTAATTGACCTATAATTATTTCCTGTGGCAGGGTACACTATTACCCTGTAATATAATACCTGGTCCAATTTAAATATTATGGGTCAATATTAAGGTCTGATATTGCGCCTAGCGTTAGTTAACCATTGAAAGATGTCTTTGAATTTTTAAAGCATTTTAGAATGCTTAATTCTTCATTTTAAGCTTCTCAGAACACTCTATTTCGCAGAGGCATACATAGAGAACTTTAGGGTCACGCTGTGTACTCCCTAATTGACCTATAATTATTTCTTGTGGTAGGGTACACTATTACCCTGTAATATAATACGAGGTCCAATTTAAAAATTATAGGTCAATATTAAGGTCCGATACCGTGCCGTTAGTTAACATAGAAAAGTGTCTTCGTATTTCCTTGTTTTAATGCACTATTTAAAATATACATAGTGTACCCCCTAATTGACCTATAATTATTTCCTGTGGTAGGGTACACTATTACCCTGTAATATAATACCTGGTCCAATTTAAATATTATGGTTCCTTATTAAGGTCTGATATCGCGCCTTGCGTTAGTTAACCATTGAAAGATGTCTTTGAATTTTTAAAGCATTTTAGAACGCTTATTTCTTCATTTTAAGCTTCTCAGAACACTCTATTTCGCATAGGCATACATAGTAAACTTTAGGGTCACGCTGTGTACCCCCTAATTGACCTATAATTATTTCCTGTGGTAGGTACACTATTACCCTGTAATATAATACGAGGTCCAATTTAAAAATTATAGGTCAATATTAAGGTCCGATACCGTGCCGTTAGTTAACATAGAAAAGTGTCTTCGTATTTCCTTGTTTTAATGCACTATTTAAAATATACATAGTGTACCCCCTAATTGACCTATAATTATTTCCTGTGGCAGGGTACACTATTACCCTGTAATATAATACCTGGTCCAATTTAAATATTATGGGTGAATATTAAGGTCTGATATTGCGCCTAGCGTTAGTTAACCATTGAAAGATGTCTTTGAATTTTTAAAGCATTTTAGAACGCTTATTTCTTCATTTTAAGCTTCTCAGAACACTCTATTTCGCATAGGCATACATAGTAAACTTTAGGGTCACACTGTGTACCCCCTAATTGACCTATAATTATTTCTTGTGGTAGGGTACACTATTACCCTATAATATAATACGTGGTCCAATTTAAAAATTATAGGTCAATACCAAGGTCCGATACCGGGCCGTTAGTTAACATAGAAAAGTGTCTTCGTATTTCCTTGTTTTAATGCACTATTTAAAATATACATAGTGTACCCCCTAATTGACCTATAATTATTTCCTGTGGCAGGGTACACTCATACCCTGTAATATAATACCTGGTCCAATTTAAATATTATGGGTCAATATTAAGGTCCAATATTGCGCCTAGTGTTAGTTAACCATTGAAAGATGTCTTTGAATTTCTAAAGCATTTTAGAACGCTTATTTCTTCATTTTAAGCTTCTCAGAACACTTTATTTCGCATAGGCATACATAGTAAACTTTAGGGTCACACTGTGTACCCCCTAATTGACCTATAATTATTTCCTGTGGTAGGGTACACTATTACCATGTAATATAATAAGTGGTCCAATTTAAAAATTATAGGTCAATATTAAGGTCCGATACCGGGCCGTCAGTTAACATAGAAAAGTGTCTTCGTATTTCCTTGTTTTAATGCACTATTTAAAATATACATAGTGTACCCCCTAATGGACCTATAATTATTTCCTGTGGTAGGGAACACTATTACCCTGTAATATAATACCTGGTCCAATTCAAATATTATGGGTCAATATTAAGGTCTGATATTGCGAAATGCGTTAGTTAACCATTGAAAGATGTCTTTGAATTTTTAAAGCATTTTAGAACGCTAATTTCTTCATTTTAAGCTTTTCAGAACACTCTATTTCGCATAGGCATACATAATAAATTTTAGGGTCACGCTGTGTACCCTCTAATTGACCTATAATTATTTCCTGCGGTACGGTACACTATTACCCTATAATATAAGACGTGGTCCAATTTAAAAATTATAGGTCAATATTAAGGTCCGATACCGTGCCGTTAGTTAACATAGAAAAGTGTCTTCGTATTTCCTTGTTTTAATGCACTATTTAAAATATACATAGTGTACCCCCTAATTGACCTATAATTATTTCCTGTGGAAGGGTACACTATTACCCTGTAATATAATACCTGGTCCAATTTAAATATTATGGGTCAATATTAAGGTCTGATATTGCGCCTTGCGCTAGTTAACCATTGAAAGATGTCTTTGAATTTTTAAAGCATTTTAGAACGCTTATTTCTTCATTTTAAGCTTCTCAGAACACTCTATTTCGCATAAGCATACATACTAAAATTTAGGGTCACGCTGTGTACCCCCTAAATGACCTATAATTATTTCCTGTGGTAGGGTACACTATTACCCTGTAATATAATACGTGGTCCAATTTAAAAATTATAGGTCAATATTAAGGTCCGATACCGTGCCGTTAGTTAACATAGAAAAATGTCTTTGAATTTTTAAAGCATTTTAGAACGCTTATTTCCTCATTTTAAGCTTCTCAGAACACTTTATTTCGCATAGGCATACATAGTAAACTTTAGGGTCACTCTGTGTACCCCCTAATTGACCTATAATTATTTCCTGTGGTAGGGTACACTATAACCCTGTAATATAATACGTGGTCCAATTTAAAAATTATAGGTCAATATTAAGGTCCGATACCGTGCCGTTAGTTAACATAGAAAAGTGTCTTCGAATTTCCTTGTTTTAATGCACTATTTAAAATATACATAGTGTACCCCCTAATTGACCTATAATTATTTCCTGTGGCAGGGTACACTATTACCCTGTAATATAATACCTGGTCCAATTTAAATATTATGGGTCAATATTAAGGTCTGATATTGCGCCTAGCGTTAGTTAACCATTGAAAGATGTCTTTGAATTTTTAAAGCATTTTAGAACGCTTATTTCTTCATTTTAAGCTTCTCAGAACACTTTATTTCGCATAGGCATACACAGTAAACTTTAGGGTCACGCAGTGTACCCCCTAATTGACCTATAATTATTTCCTGTGGTAGGATACACCATAACCCTGTAATATAATACGTGGTCCAATTTAAAAATTATAGGTCAATATTAAGGTCCGATACCGGGCCGTTAGTTAACATAGAAAAGTGTCTTCGTATTTCCTTGTTTTAATACACTATTTAAAATATACATAGTGTACCCCCTAATTGACCTATAATTATTTCCTGTGGCAGGGTACACTATTACCCTGTAATATAATACCTGGTCCAATTTAAATATTATGGGTCAATATTAAGGTCTGATATTGCGCCTAGCGTTAGTTAACCATTGAAAGATGTCTTTGAATTTTTAAAGCATTTTAGAATGCTTAATTCTTCATTTTAAGCTTCTCAGAACACTCTATTTCGCAGAGGCATACATAGAGAACTTTAGGGTCACGCTGTGTACTCCCTAATTGACCTATAATTATTTCTTGTGGTAGGGTACACTATTACCCTATAATATAATACGTGGTCCAATTTAAAAATTATAGGTCAATATTAAGGTCCGATACCGGGCCGTTAGTTAACATAGAAAAGTGTCTTCGTATTTCCTTGTTTTAATACACTATTTAAAATATACATAGTGTACCCCCTAATTGACCTATAATTATTTCCTGTGGCAGGGTACACTATTACCCTGTAATATAATACCTGGTCCAATTTAAATATTATGGGTCAATATTAAGGTCTGATATTGCGCCTAGCGTTAGTTAACCATTGAAAGATGTCTTTGAATTTTTAAAGCATTTTAGAACGCTTATTTCTTCATTTTAAGCTTCTCAGAACACTTTATTTCGCATAGGCATACATAGTAAACTTTAGGGTCACTCTGTGTACCCCCTAATTGACCTATAATTATTTCCTGTGGTAGGATACACCATAACCCTGTAATATAATACGTGGTCCAATTTAAAAATTATAGGTCAATATTAAGGTCCGATACCGGGCCGTTAGTTAACATAGAAATGTGTCTTCGTATTTCCTTGTTTTAATACACTATTTAAAATATACATAGTGTACCCCCTAATTGACCTATAATTATTTCCTGTGGCAGGGTACACTATTACCCTGTAATATAATACCTGGTCCAATTTAAATATTATGGGTCAATATTAAGGTCTGATATTGCGCCTAGCGTTAGTTAACCATTGAAAGATGTCTTTGAATTTTTAAAGCATTTTAGAACGCTTATTTCTTCATTTTAAGCTTCTCAGAACACTCTATTTCGCAGAGGCATACATAGTAAACTTTAGGGTCACGCTGTGTACCCCCTAATTGACCTATAATTATTTCCTGTGGTAGGATACACCATAACCCTGTAATATAATACGTGGTCCAATTTAAAAATTAAAGGTCAATATTAAGTTCCGATACCGTGCCGTTAGTTAACATAGAAAAGTGTCTTCGAATTTCCTTGTTTTAATGCACTATTTAAAATATGCATAGTGTACTCCCTAATTGACCTATAATTATTTCCTGTGGTAGGGTACACTATTACCCTGTGATATAATACCTGGTTCAAGTTAAATATTATGGGTCAATATTAAGGTCTGATATTGCGCCTTGTGTTAGTTAACCATTGAAAGATGTCTTTGAATTTTTAAAGCATTTTAGAACGCTTATTTCTTCATTTTAAGCATCTCAGAACACTCTATTTCGCATAGGCATACATAGTAAAATTTAGGGTCACGCTGTGTACCCCCTAAATGACCTATAATTATTTCCTGTGGTAGGGTACACTATTACCCTGTAATATAATACGTGGTCCAATTTAAAAATTATAGGTCAATATTAAGGTCCGATACCGTGCCGTTAGTTAACATAGAAAAATGTCTTTGAATTTTTAAAGCATTTTAGAACGCTTATTTCCTCATTTTAAGCTTCTCAGAACACTTTATTTCGCATAGGCATACATAGTAAACTTTAGGGTCACTCTGTGTACCCCCTAATTGACCTATAATTATTTCCTGTGGTAGGGTACACTATAACCCTGTAATATAATACGTGGTCCAATTTAAAAATTATAGGTCAATATTAAGGTCCGATACCGTGCCGTTAGTTAACATAGAAAAGTGTCTTCGAATTTCCTTGTTTTAATGCACTATTTAAAATATACATAGTGTACCCCCTAATTGACCTATAATTATTTCCTGTGGTAGGGTACACTATTACCCTGTGATATAATACCTGGTTCAAGTTAAATATTATGGGTCAATATTAAGGTCTGATATTGCGCCTTGCGTTAGTTAACCATTGAAAGATGTCTTTGAATTTTTAAAGCATTTTAGAATGCTTATTTCTTCATTTTAAGCATCTCAGAACACTCTATTTCGCATAGGCAAACATAGTAAAATTTAGGGTCACGCTGTGTACCCCCTAAATGACCTATAAGTATTTCCTGTGGTAGGGTACACTATTACCCTGTAATATAATACGTGGTCCAATTTAAAAATTATAGGTCAATATTAAGGTCCGATACCGTGCCGTTAGTTAACATAGAAAAATGTCTTTGAATTTTTAAAGCATTTTAAAACGCTTATTTCCTCATATTAAGCTTCTCAGAACACTTTATTTCGCGTAGGCATACATAGTAAACTTTACGGTCACTCTGTGTACCCCCTAATTGACCTATAATTATTTCCTGTGGCAGGGTACACTATAACCCTGTAATATAATACGTGGTCCAATTTAAAAATTATAGGTCAATATTAAGGTCCGATACCGTGCCGTTAGTTAACATAGAAAAGTGTCTTCGTATTTTCTTGTTTTAATGCACTATTTAAAATATACATAGTGTACCCCCTAATTGACCTATAATTATTTCCTGTTGTAGGGTACACTATTTCCCTGTAATATAATACCTGGTCTAATAGAAATATTATGGTTCCATATTAAGGTCTGATATCGCGCCTTGCGTTAGTTAACCATTGAAAGATGTCTTTGAATTTTTAAAGCATTTTAGAACGCTTATTTCTTCATTTTAAGCTTCTCAGAACACTCTATTTCGCATAGGCATACATAGTAGACTTTAGGGTCACGCTGTGTACCACCTAATTGACCTATAATTATTTCCTGTGGTAAGGTACACTATTACCCTGTAATATAATACGTGGTCCAATTTAAAAATTATAGGTCAATATTAAGGACCGATACCGTGCCGTTAGTTAACATAGAAAAGTGTCTTCGAATTTCCTTGTTTTAATGCACTATTTAAAATATACATAGTGTACCCCCTAATTGACCTATAATTATTTCCTGTGGTAGGGTACACTATTACCCTGTGATATAATACCTGGTTCAAGTTAAATATTATGGGTCAATATTAAGGTCTGATATTGCGCCTTGCGTTAGTTAACAATTGAAAGATGTCTTTGAATTTTTAAAGCATTTTAGAACGCTTATTTCTTCATTTTAAGCATCTCAGAACACTCTATTTCGCATAGGCATACATAGTAAAATTTAGGGTCACGCTGTGTACCCCCTAAATGACCTATAAGTATTTCCTGTGGTAGGGTACACTATTACCCTGTAATATAATACGTGGTCCAATTTAAAAATTATAGGTCAATATTAAGGTCCGATACCGCGCCGTTAGTTAACATAGAAAAATGTCTTTGAATTTTTAAAGCATTTTAGAACGCTTATTTCCTCATATTAAGCTTCTCAGAACACTTTATTTCGCATAGGCATACATAGTAAACTTTAGGGTCACTCTGTGTACCCCCTAATTGACCTATAATTATTTCCTGTGGCAGGGTACACTATAACCCTGTAATATAATACGTGGTCCAATTTAAAAATTATAGGTCAATATTAAGGTCCGATACCGTGCCGTTAGTTAACATAGAAAAGTGTCTTCGTATTTTCTTGTTTTAATGCACTATTTAAAATATACATAGTGTACCCCCTAATTGACCTATAATTATTTCCTGTTGTAGGGTACACTATTTCCCTGTAATATAATACCTGGTCTAATTGAAATATTATGGTTCCATATTAAGGTCTGATATCGCGCCTTGCGTTAGTTAACCATTGAAAGATGTCTTTGAATTTTTAAAGCATTTTAGAACGCTTATTTCTTCATTTTAAGCTTCTCAGAACACTCTATTTCGCTTAGGCATACATAGTAGACTTTAGGGTCACGCTGTGTACCACCTAATTGACCTATAATTATTTCCTGTGGTAAGGTACACTATTACCCTGTAATATAATAACTGGTACAATTTAAAAATTATAGGTCAATATTAAGGTCCGATACCGTGCCGTTAGTTAAAATAGAAAAGTGTCTTCGTATTTCCTTGTTTTAATGCACTATTTAAAATATACATAGTGTACCCCCTAAATGACCTATAATTATTTCCTGTGGTAGGGTACACTATTACCCTGTAATATAATACCTGGTCCAATTTAAATATTATGGGTCAATATTAAGGTCTGATATTGCGCCTAGCGTTAGTTAAACATTGAAAGATGTCTTTGAATTTTTAAAGCATTTTAGAACGCTTATTTCTTCATTTTAAGCTTCTCAGAACACTCTATTTCGCAGAGGCATACATAGAGAACTTTAGGGTCACGCTGTGTACTCCCTAATTGACCTATAATTATTTCTTGTGGTAGGGTACACTATTACCCTATAATATAATACGTGGTCCAATTTAAAAATTATAGGTCAATATTAAGGTCCGATACCGTGCCGTTAGTTAACATAGAAAAATGTCTTTGAATTTTTAAAGCATTTTAGAACGCTTATTTCCTCATTTTAAGCTTCTCAGAACACTTTATTTCGCATAGGCATACATAGTAAAATTTAGGGTCACGCTGTGTACCCCCTAAATGACCTATAATTAATTCCTGTGGTAGGGTACACTATTACCCTGTAATATAATACGTGGTCCAATGTAAAAATTATAGGTCAATATTAAGTTCCGATACCGTGCCGTTAGTTAACATTGAAAAATGTCTTCGTATTTCCTTGTTTTAATGCACTTTTTAAAATATACATAGTGTACCCCCTAATTGACCTATAATTATTTCCTGTGGTAGGGTACACTATTACCCTGTAATACAATACCTTGTTCAATTTAAATATTATGGGTCAATATTAAGGTTTAATATTGCGCCTTGCGTTAATTAACCATTGAAAGATGTCTTTGAATTTTTAAAGCATTTTAGAACGCTTATTTCTTCATTTTAAGCTTCTCAGAACACTCTATTTCCCATAGGCATACATAGTAAAATTTAGGGTCACGCTCTGTACCCCCTAAATGACCTATAATTATTTCCTGTGGTAGGGTACACTATTACCCTGTAATATAATACTTGGTCCAATTTAAAAATTATAGGTCAATAATAAGTTCCGATACCGTGCCGTTAGTTAACATAGAAAAGTGTCTTCGAATTTCCTTGTTTTAATGCACTATTTAAAATATACATAGTGTACCCCCTAATTGACATATAATTATTTCCTGCGGTAGGGTACACTATTACCCTGTAATATAATACCTGGTCCAATTTAAATATTATGGGTCAATATTAAGGTCTGATATTGCGCCTTGCGCTAGTTAACCATTGAAAGATGTCTTTGAATTTTTAAAGCATTTTAGAACGTTTATTTCTTCATTTTAAGCTTCTCAGAACACTCTATTTCGCATAGGCATACATAGTAAACTTTAGGGTCACGCTGTGTACCCCCTAATTGACCTATAATTATTTCTTGTGGTAGGGTACACTATTACCCTATAATATAATACGTGGTCCAATTTAAAAATTATAGGTCAATATTAAGGTCCGATACCGTGCCGTTAGTTAACATAGAAAAGTGTCTTTGAATTTTTAAAGCATTTTAGAACGCTTATTTCCTCATTTTAAGCTTCTCAGAACACTTTATTTCGCATAGGCATACATAGTAAACTTTAGGGTCACACTGTGTACCCCCTAATTGACCTATAATTATTTCCTGTGGTAGGGTACACTATTACCATGTAATATAATACGTGGTCCAATTTAAAAATTATAGGTCAATATTAAGGTCCGATACCGTGCCGTTAGTTAACATAGAAAAGTGTCTTCGTATTTCCTTGTTTTAATGCACTATTTAAAATATACATAGTGTACCCCCTAATTGACCTATAATTATTTCCTGTGGTAGGGTGCACTATTACCCTGTAATATAATACCTGGTCCAATTCAAATATTATGGGTCAATATTAAGGTCTGATATTGCGCCTTGCGTTAGTTAACCATTGAAAGATGTCTTTGAATTTTTAAAGTATTTTAGAACGCTTATTTCTTCATTTTAAGCATCTCAGAACACTCTATTTCGCATAGGCATACTTAGTAAAATTTAGGGTCACGCTGTGAACCCCCTAAATGACCTATAATTATATCCTGTGGTAGGGTACACTATTACCCTGTAATATAATACGTGGTCCAATTTAAAAATTATAGGTCAATATTAAGGTCCGATACCGTGCCGTTAGTTAACATAGAAAAATGTCTTTGAATTTTTAAAGCATTTTAGAACGCTTATTACCTCATTTTAAGCTTCTCAGAACACTTTATTTCGCATAGGCATACATAGTAAACTTTAGGGTCACGCTGTGTACCCCCTAATTGACCTATAATTATTTCCTTTGGAAGGGTACACTATTACCCTGTAATATAATACCTGGTCCAATTTAAATATTATGGGTCAATATTAAGGTCTTATATTGCGCCTTGCGTTATTTAACCATTGAAAGATGTCTTTGAATTTTTAAAGCATTTTAGAACGCTTATTTCTTCATTTTAAGCTTCTCAGAACACTCTATTTCCCATAGGCATACATAGTAAAATTTAGGGTCACGCTGTGTACCCCCTAAATGACCTATAATTATTTCCTGTGGTAGGGTACACTATTACCCTGTAATATAATACGTGGTCCAATTTAAAAATTATAGGTCAATATTAAGTTCCGATACCGTGCCGTTAGTTAACATTGAAAAATGTCTTCGTATTTCCTTGTTTTAATGCACTATTTAAAATACACATAGTGTACCCCCTAATTGACCTATAATTATTTCCTGTGGTAGGGTACACTATTACCCTGTAATACAATACCTGGTTCAATTTAAATATTATGGGTCAATATTAAGGTTTGATATTGCGCCTTGCGTTAGTTAACCATTGAAAGATGTCTTTGAATTTTTAAAGCATTTTAGAACGCTTATTTCTTCATTTTAAGCTTCTCAGAACACTTTATTTCGCATAGGCATACATAGTAAACTTTAGGGTCACGCTGTGTACCCCCTAATTGACCTATAATTATTTCCTGTGGTAGGGTACACTATTACCCTGTAATATAATAGGTGGTCCAATTTAAAAATTATAGGTCAATATTAAGGTCCGATACCGTGCCGTTAGTTAGCATAGAAAAATGTCTTTGAATTTTTAAAGCATTTTAGAACGCTTATTTCCTCATTTTAAGCTTCTCAGAACACTTTATTTCGCATAGGCATACATAGTAAACTTTAGGGTCACTCTGCGTACCCCCTAATTGACCTATAATTATTTCCTGTGGTAGGGTACACTATAACCCTGTAATATAATACGTGGTCCAATTTAAAAATTATAGGTCAATATTAATTTCCGATACCGTGCCGTTAGTTAACATAGAAAAGTGTCTTCGAATTTCCTTGTTTTAATGCACTATTTAAAATATACATAGTGTACCCCCTAATTGACCTATAATTATTTCCTGTGGTAGGGTACACTATTACCCTGTAATATAATACCTGGTCCAATTTAAATATTATGGGTCAATATTAAGGTCTGATATTGCGCCTTGCGTTAGTTAACCATTGAAAGATGTCTTTGAATTTTTAAAGTATTTTAGAACGCTTATTTCTTCATTTTAAGCATCTCAGAACACTCTATTTCGCATAGGCATACTTAGTAAAATTTAGGGTCACGCTGTGAACCCCCTAAATGACCTATAATTATATCCTGTGGTAGGGTACACTATTACCCTGTAATATAATACGTGGTCCAATTTAAAAATTATAGGTCAATATTAAGGTCCGATACCGTGCCGTTAGTTAACATAGAAAAATGTCTTTGAATTTTTAAAGCATTTTAGAACGCTTATTACCTCATTTTAAGCTTCTCAGAACACTTTATTTCGCATAGGCATACATAGTAAACTTTAGGGTCACGCTGTGTACCCCCTAATTGACCTATAATTATTTCCTTTGGAAGGGTACACTATTACCCTGTAATATAATACCTGGTCCAATTTAAATCTTATGGGTCAATATTAAGGTCTTATATTGCGCCTTGCGTTATTTAACCATTGAAAGATGTCTTTGAATTTTTAAAGCATTTTAGAACGCTTATTTCTTCATTTTAAGCTTCTCAGAACACTCTATTTCCCATAGGCATACATAGTAAAATTTAGGGTCACGCTGTGTACCCCCTAAATGACCTATAATTATTTCCTGTGGTAGGGTACACTATTACCCTGTAATATAATACGTGGTCCAATTTAAAAATTATAGGTCAATATTAAGTTCCGATACCGTGCCGTTAGTTAACATTGAAAAATGTCTTCGTATTTCCTTGTTTTAATGCACTATTTAAAATACACATAGTGTACCCCCTAATTGACCTATAATTATTTCCTGTGGTAGGGTACACTATTACCCTGTAATACAATACCTGGTTCAATTTAAATATTATGGGTCAATATTAAGGTTTGATATTGCGCCTTGCGTTAGTTAACCATTGAAAGATGTCTTTGAATTTTTAAAGCATTTTAGAACGCTTATTTCTTCATTTTAAGCTTCTCAGAACACTTTATTTCGCATAGGCATACATAGTAAACTTTAGGGTCACGCTGTGTACCCCCTAATTGACCTATAATTATTTCCTGTGGTAGGGTACACTATTACCCTGTAATATAATAGGTGGTCCAATTTAAAAATTATAGGTCAATATTAAGGTCCGATACCGTGCCGTTAGTTAGCATAGAAAAATGTCTTTGAATTTTTAAAGCATTTTAGAACGCTTATTTCCTCATTTTAAGCTTCTCAGAACACTTTATTTCGCATAGGCATACATAGTAAACTTTAGGGTCACTCTGCGTACCCCCTAATTGACCTATAATTATTTCCTGTGGTAGGGTACACTATAACCCTGTAATATAATACGTGGTCCAATTTAAAAATTATAGGTCAATATTAATTTCCGATACCGTGCCGTTAGTTAACATAGAAAAGTGTCTTCGAATTTCCTTGTTTTAATGCACTATTTAAAATATACATAGTGTACCCCCTAATTGACCTATAATTATTTCCTGTGGTAGGGTACACTATTACCCTGTAATATAATACCTGGTCCAATTTAAATATTATGGGTCAATATTAAGGTCTGATATTGCGCCTTGCGTTAGTTAACCATTGAAAGATGTCTTTGAATTTTTAAAGCATTTTTGAACGCTTATTTCTTCATTTTAAGCATCTCAGAACACTCTATTTCGCATAGGCATACATAGTAAAATTTAGGGTCACGCTGTGTACCCCCTAAATGACCTATAATTATTTCCTGTGGTAGGGTACATTATTACCCTGTAATATAATACGTGGTCCAATTTAAAAATTATAGGTCAATATTAAGGTCCGATACCGTGCCGTTAGTTAACATAGAAAAATGTCTTTGAATTTTTAAAGCATTTTAGAACGCTTATTTCCTCATTTTAAGCTTCTCAGAACACTTTATTTCGCATAGGCATACATAGTAAACTTTAGGGTCACTCTGCGTACCCCCTAATTGACCTATAATTATTTCCTGTGGTAGGGTACACTATAACCCTGTAATATAATACGTGGTCCAATTTAAAAATTATAGGTCAATATTAATTTCCGATACCGTGCCGTTAGTTAACATAGAAAAGTGTCTTCGAATTTCCTTGTATTAATGCACTATTTAAAATATACATAGTGTACCCCCTAATTGACCTATAATTATTTCCTGTGGTAGGGTACACTATTACCCTGTAATATAATACCTGGTCCAATTTAAATATTATGGGTCAATATTAAGGTCTGATATTGCGCCTTGCGTTAGTTAACCATTGAAAGATGTCTTTGAATTTTTAAAGCATTTTTGAACGCTTATTTCTTCATTTTAAGCATCTCAGAACACTCTATTTCGCATAGGCATACATAGTAAAATTTAGGGTCACGCTGTGTACCCCCTAAATGACCTATAATTATTTCCTGTGGTAGGGTACATTATTACCCTGTAATATAATACGTGGTCCAATTTAAAAATTATAGGTCAATATTAAGGTCCGATACCGTGCCGTTAGTTAACATAGAAAAATGTCTTTGAATTTTTAAAGCATTTTAGAACGCTTATTTCCTCATTTTAAGCTTCTCAGAACACTTTATTTCGCATAGGCATACATAGTAAAATTTAGGGTCACGCTGTGTACCCCCTAAATGACCTATAATTAATTCCTGTGGTAGGGTACACTATTACCCTGTAATATAATACGTGGTCCAATGTAAAAATTATAGGTCAATATTAAGTTCCGATACCGTGCCGTTAGTTAACATTGAAAAATGTCTTCGTATTTCCTTGTTTTAATGCACTATTTAAAATATACATAGTGTACCCCCTAATTGACCTATAATTATTTCCTGTGGTAGGGTACACTATTACCCTGTAATACAATACCTTGTTCAATTTAAATATTATGGGTCAATATTAAGGTTTGATATTGCGCCTTGCGTTAGTTAACCATTGAAAGATGTCTTTGAATTTTTAAAGCATTTTAGAACGCTTATTTCTTCATTTTAAGCTTCTCAGAACACTTTATTTCGCATAGGCATACATAGTAAACTTTAGGGTCACGCTGTGTACCCCCTAATTGACCTATAATTATTTCCTGTGGTAGGGTACACTATTACCCTGTAATATAATAGGTGGTCCAATTTAAAAATTATAGGTCAATATTAAGGTCCGATACCGTGCCTTAGTTAGCATAGAAAAATGTCTTTGAATTTTAAAAGCATTTTAGAACGCTTATTTCCTCATTTTAAGCTTCTCAGAACACTTTATTTCGCATAGGCATACATAGTAAACTTTAGGGTCACACTGTGTACCCCCTAATTGACCTATAATTATTTCCTTTGGAAGGGTACACTATTACCCTGTAATATAATACCTGGTCCAATTTAAATATTATGGGTCAATATTAAGGTCTGATATTGCGCCTTGCGTTATTTAACCATTGAAAGATGTCTTTGAATTTTTAAAGCATTTTAGAACGCTTATTTCTTCATTTTAAGCTTCTCAGAACACTCTATTTCCCATAGGCATACATAGTAAAAATTTAGGGTCACGCTGTGTACCCCCTAAATGACCTATAATTATTTACTGTAGTAGGGTACACTATTACCCTGTAATATAATACGTGGTCCAATTTAAAAATTATAGGTCAATATTAAGTTCCGATACCGTGCCGTTAGTTAACATTGAAAAATGTCTTCGTATTTCCTTGTTTTAATGCACTATTTAAAATACACATAGTGTACCCCCTAATTGACCTATAATTATTTCCTGTGGTAGGGTACACTATTACCCTGTAATACAATACCTGTTTTAATTTAAATATTATGGGTCAATATTAAGGTTTGATATTGCGCCTTGCGTTAGTTAACCATTGAAAGATGTCTTTGAATTTTTAAAGCATTTTAGAACGCTTATTTCTTCATTTTAAGCTTCTCAGAACACTTTATTTCGCATAGGCATACATAGTAAACTTTAGGGTCACGCTGTGTACCCCCTAATTGACCTATAATTATTTCCTGTGGTAGGGTACACTATTACCCTGTAATATAATAGGTGGTCCAATTTAAAAATTATAGGTCAATATTAAGGTCCGATACCGTGCCGTTAGTTAGCATAGAAAAATGTCTTTGAATTTTTAAAGCATTTTAGAACGCTTATTTCCTCATTTTAAGCTTCTCAGAACACTTTATTTCGCATAGGCATACATAGTAAACTTTAGGGTCACTCTGCGTACCCCCTAATTGACCTATAATTATTTCCTGTGGTAGGGTACACTATAACCCTGTAATATAATACGTGGTCCAATTTAAAAATTATAGGTCAATATTAATTTCCGATACCGTGCCGTTAGTTAACATAGAAAAGTGTCTTCGTATTTCCTTGTTTTAATGCACTATTTAAAATATACATAGTGTACCCCCTAATTGACCTATAATTATTTCCTGTGGTAGGGTACACTATTACCCTGTAATATAATACCTGGTCCAATTTAAATATTATGGGTCAATATTAAGGTCTGATATTGCGCCTTGCGTTAGTTAACCATTGAAAGATGTCTTTGAATTTTTAAAGCATTTTTGAACGCTTATTTCTTCATTTTAAGCATCTCAGAACACTCTATTTCGCATAGGCATACATAGTAAAATTTAGGGTCACGCTGTGTACCCCCTAAATGACCTATAATTATTTCCTGTGGTAGGGTACATTATTACCCTGTAATATAATACGTGGTCCAATTTAAAAATTATAGGTCAATATTAAGGTCCGATACCGTGCCGTTAGTTAACATTGAAAAATGTCTTTGAATTTTTAAAGCATTTTAGAACGCTTATTTCCTCATTTTAAGCTTCTCAGAACACTTTATTTCGCATAGGCATACATAGTAAACTTTAGGGTCACGCTGTGTACCCCCTAATTGACCTATAATTATTTCCTGTGGTAGGATACACTATAACCCTGTAATATAATACGTGGTCCAATTTAAAAATTATAGGTCAATATTAAGGTCCGATACCGTGCCGTTAGTTAACATAGAAAAGTGTCTTCGTATTTCCTTGTTTTAATGCACTATTTAAAATATACATAGTGTACCCCTAATTGACCTATAATTATTTCCTGTGGTAGGGTACACTATTACCCTGTAATACAATACCTGTTTCAATTTAAATATTATGGGTCAATATTAAGGTTTGATATTGCGCCTTGCGTTAGTTAACCATTGAAAGATGTCTTTGAATTTTTAAAGCATTTTAGAACGCTTATTTCTTCATTTTAAGCTTCTCAGAACACTTTATTTCGCATAGGCATACATAGTAAACTTTAGGGTCACGCTGTGTACCCCCATAATTGACCTATAATTATTTCCTGTGGTAGGGTACACTATTACCCTGTAATATAATAGGTGGTCCAATTTAAAAATTATAGGTCAATATTAAGGTCCGATACCGTGCCGTTAGTTAGCATAGAAAAATGTCTTTGAATTTTAAAAGCATTTTAGAACGCTTATTTCCTCATTTTAAGCTTCTCAGAACACTTTATTTCGCATAGGCATACATAGTAAACTTTAGGGTCACACTGTGTACCCCCTAATTGACCTATAATTATTTCCTTTGGAAGGGTGCACTATTACCCTGTAATATAATACCTGGTCCAATTTAAATATTATGGGTCAATATTAAGGTCTGATATTGCGCCTTGCGTTATTTAACCATTGAAAGATGTCTTTGAATTTTTAAAGCATTTTAGAACGCTTATTTCTTCATTTTAAGCTTCTCAGAACACTCTATTTCCCATAGGCATACATAGTAAGATTTAGGGTCACGCTGTGTACCCCCTAAATGACCTATAATTATTTCCTGTGGTAGGGTACACTATTACCCTGTAATATAATACGTGGTCCAATTTAAAAATTATAGGTCAATATTAAGTTCCGATACCGTGCCGTTAGTTAACATTGAAAAATGTCTTCGTATTTCCTTGTTTTAATGCACTATTTAAAATACACATAGTGTACCCCCTAATTGACCTATAATTATTTCCTGTGGTAGGGTACACTATTACCCTGTAATACAATACCTGGTTCAATTTAAATATTATGGGTCAATATTAAGGTTTGATATTGCGCCTTGCGTTAGTTAACCATTGAAAGATGTCTGAATTTTTAAAGCATTTTAGAACGCTTATTTCTTCATTTTAAGCTTCTCAGAACACTTTATTTCGCATAGGCATACGTAGTAAACTTTAGGGTCACGCTGTGTACCCCCTAATTGACCTATAATTATTTCCTGTGGTAGGGTACACTATTACCCTGTAATATAATAGGTGGTCCAATTTAAAAATTATAGGTCAATATTAAGGTCCGATACCGTGCCGTTAGTTAGCATAGAAAAATGTCTTTGAATTTTTAAAGCATTTTAGAACGCTTATTTCCTCATTTTAAGCTTCTCAGAACACTCTATTTCGCATAGGCATACATAGTAAACTTTAGGGTCACTCTGCGTACCCCCTAATTGACCTATAATTATTTCCTGTGGTAGGGTACACTATAACCCTGTAATATAATACGTGGTCCAATTTAAAAATTATAGGTCAATATAAAGTTCCGATACCGTGCCGTTAGTTAACATTGAAAAATGTCTTCGTATTTCCTTGTTTTAATGCACTATTTAAAATACACATAGTGTACCCCCTAATTGACCTATAATTATTTCCTGTGGTAGGGTACACTATTACCCTGTATTACAATACCTGGTTCAATTTAAATATTATGGGTCAATATTAAGGTTTGATATTGCGCCTTGCGTTAGTTAACCATTGAAAGATGTCTTTGAATTTTTAAAGCATTTTAGAACGCTTATTTCTTCATTTTAAGCTTCTCAGAACACTTTATTTCGCATAGGCATAAATAGTAAACTTTAGGGTCACGCTGTGTACCCCCTAATTGACCTATAATTATTTCCTGTGGTAGGGTACACTATTACCCTGTAATATAATAGGTGGTCCAATTTAAAAATTATAGGTTAATATTAAGGTCCGATACCGTGCCGTTAGTTAGCATAGAAAAATGTCTTTGAATTTTTAAAGCATTTTAGAACGCTTATTTCCTCATTTTAAGCTTCTCAGAACACTTTATTTCGCATAGGCATACATAGTAAACTTTAGGGTCACTCTGCGTACCCCCTAATTGACCTATAATTATTTCCTGTGGTAGGGTACACTATAACCCTGTAATATAATACGTGGTCCAATTTAAAAATTATAGGTCAATATTAATTTCCGATACCGTGCCGTTAGTTAACATAGAAAAGTGTCTTCGAATTTCCTTGTTTTAATGCACTATTTAAAATATACATAGTGTACCCCCTAATTGACCTATAATTATTTCCTGTGGTAGGGTACACTATTACCCTGTAATATAATACCTGGTCCAATTTAAATATTATGGGTCAATATTAAGGTCTGATATTGCGCCTTGCGTTAGTTAACCATTGAAAGATTTCTTTGAATTTTTAAAGCATTTTTGAACGCTTATTTCTTCATTTTAAGCATCTCAGAACACTCTATTTCGCATAGGCATACATAGTAAAATTTAGGGTCACGCTGTGTACCCCCTAAATGACCTATAATTATTTCCTGTGGTAGGGTACATTATTACCCTGTAATATAATACGTGGTCCAATTTAAAAATTATAGGTCAATATTAAGGTCCGATACCGTGCCGTTAGTTAACATAGAAAAATGTCTTTGAATTTTTAAAGCATTTTAGAACGCTTATTTCCTCATTTTAGGCTTCTCAGAACACTTTATTTCGCATAGGCATACATAGTAAAATTTAGGGTCACGCTGTGTACCCCCTAAATGACCTATAATTAATTCCTGTGGTAGGGTACACTATTACCCTGTAATATAATACGTGGTCCAATGTAAAAATTATAGGTCAATATTAAGTTCCGATACTGTGCCGTTAGTTAACATTGAAAAATGTCTTCGTATTTCCTTGTTTTAATGCACTATTTAAAATATACATAGTGTACCCCCTAATTGACCTATAATTATTTCCTGTGGTAGGGTACACTATTACCCTGTAATACAATACCTTGATCAATTTAAATATTATGGGTCAATATTAAGGTTTGATATTGCGCCTTGCGTTAGTTAACCATTGAAAGATGTCTTTGAATTTTTAAAGCATTTTAGAACGCTTATTTCTTCATTTTAAGCTTCTCAGAACACTTTATTTCGCATAGGCATACATAGTAAACTTTAGGGTCACGCTGTGTACCCCCTAATTGACCTATAATTATTTCCTGTGGTAGGGTACACTATTACCCTGTAATATAATAGGTGGTCCAATTTAAAAATTATAGGTCAATATTAAGGTCCGATACCGTGCCGTTAGTTAGCATAGAAAAATGTCTTTGAATTTTAAAAGCATTTTAGAACGCTTATTTCCTCATTTTAAGCTTCTCAGAACACTTTATTTCGCATAGGCATACATAGTAAACTTTAGGGTCACACTGTGTACCCCCTAATTGACCTATAATTATTTCCTTTGGAAGGGTACACTATTACCCTGTAATATAATACCTGGTCCAATTTAAATATTATGGGTCAATATTAAGGTCTGATATTGCGCCTTGCGTTATTTAACCATTGAAAGATGTCTTTGAATTTTTTAAAGCATTTTAGAAACGCTTATTTCTTCATTTTAAGCTTCTCAGAACACTCTATTTCCCATAGCATACATAGTAAAATTTAGGGTCACGCTGTGTACCCCCTAAATGACCTATAATTATTTCCTGTAGTAGGGTACACTATAACCCTGTAATATAATACGTGGTCCAATTTAAAAATTATAGGTCAATATTAATTTTCCGATACCGTGCCGTTAGTTAACATAGAAAAGTGTCTTCGTATTTCCTTGTTTTAATGCACTATTTAAAAATATACATAGTGTACCCCACTAATTGACCTATAATTATTTCCTGTGGTAGGGTACACTATTACCCTGTAATATAATACCTGGTCCAATTTAAATATTATGGGTCAATATTAAGGTCTGATATTGCGCCTTGCGTTAGTTAACCATTGAAAGATGTCTTTGAATTTTTAAAGCATTTTTGAACGCTTATTTCTTCATTTTAAGCATCTCAGAACACTCTATTTCGCATAGGCATACATAGTAAAATTTAGGTCACGCTGTGTACCCCCTAAATGACCTATAATTATTTCTGTGGTAGGGTACATTATTACCCTGTAATATAATACGTGGTCCAATTTAAAAATTATAGGTCAATATTAAGGTCCGATACCGTGCCGTTAGTTAACATTGAAAAATGTCTTTGAATTTTTAAAGCATTTTAGAACGCTTATTTCCTCATTTTAAGCTTCTCAGAACACTTTATTTCGCATAGGCATACATAGTAAAACTTTAGGGTCACGCTGTGTACCCCCTAATTGACCTATAATTATTTCCTGTGGTAGGATACACTATAACCCTGTAATATAATACGTGGTCCAATTAAAAATTATAGGTCAATATTAAGGTCCGATACCGTGCCGTTAGTTAACATAGAAAAGTGTCTTCGTATTTCCTTGTTTTAATGCACTATTTAAAATATACATAGTGTACCCCTAATTGACCTATAATTATTTCCTGTGGTAGGGTACACTATTACCCTGTAATACAATACCTGTTTCAATTTAAATATTATGGGTCAATATTAAGGTTTGATATTGCGCCTTGCGTTAGTTAACCATTGAAAGATGTCTTTGAATTTTTAAAGCATTTTAGAACGCTTATTTCTTATTTTAAGCTTCTCAGAACACTTTATTTCGCATAGGCATACATATTAAACTTTAGGTTCACGCTGTGTACCCCCTAATTGACCTATAATTATTTCCATTGGTAGGGTACACTATTACCCTGTAATATAATAGGTGGTCCAATTTAAAAATTATAGGTCAATATTAAGGTCCGATACCGTGCCGTTAGTTAGCATAGAAAAATGTCTTTGAATTTTTAAAGCATTTTAGAACGCTTATTTCCTCATTTTAAGCTTCTCAGAACACTTTATTTCGCATAGGCATACATAGTAAACTTTAGGGTCACTCTGCGTACCCCCTAATTGACCTATAATTATTTCCTGTGGTAGGGTACACTATAACCCTGTAATATAATACGTGGGTCCAATTTAAAAATTATAGGTCAATATTAAGGTCCGATACCGTGCCGTTAGTTAACATAGAAAAGTGTCTTCGTATTTCCTTGTTTTAATGCACTATTTAAAATATAAATAGTGTACCCCCTAATTGACCTATAATTATTTCCTGTGGTAGGGTTAACTATTACCCTGTAATACAATACCTTGTTCAATTTAAATATTATGGGTCAATATTAAGGTTTGATATTGCGCCTTGCGTTATTTAACCATTGAAAGATGTCTTTGAATTTTTAAAGCATTTTAGAACGCTTATTTCTTCATTTTAAGCTTCTCAGAACACTCTATTTCCCATAGGCATACATAGTAAATTTAGGGTCACGCTGTGTACCCCTAAATGACCTATAATTATTTCCTGTGGTAGGGTACACTATTACCCTGTAATATAATACGTGGTCCAATTTAAAAATTATAGGTCAATATTAAGTTCCGATACCGTGCCGTTAGTTAACATTGAAAAATGTCTTCGTATTTCCTTGTTTTAATGCACTATTTAAAATACACATAGTGTACCCCCTAATTGACCTATAATTATTTCCTGTGGTAGGGTACACTATTACCCTGTAATACAATACCTGGTTCAATTTAAATATTATAGGTCAATATTAAGGTTTGATATTGCGCCTTGCGTTAGTTAACCATTGAAAGATGTCTGAATTTTTAAAGCATTTTAGAACGCTTATTTCTTCATTTTAAGCTTCTCAGAACACTTTATTTCGCATAGGCATACATAGTAAACTTTAGGGTCACGCTGTGTACCCCCTAATTGACCTATAATTATTTCCTGTGGTAGGGTACACTATTACCCTGTAATATAATAGGTGGTCCAATTTAAAAATTATAGGTCAATATTAAGGTCCGATACCGTGCCGTTAGTTAGCATAGAAAAATGTCTTTGAATTTTTAAAGCATTTTAGAACGCTTATTTCCTCATTTTAAGCTTCTCAGAACACTTTATTTCGCATAGGCATACATAGTAAAATTTAGGGTCACGCTGTGTACCCCCTAAATGACCTATAATTAATTCCTGTGGTAGGGTACACTATTACCCTGTAATATAATACGTGGTCCAATGTAAAAATTATAGGTCAATATTAAGTTCCGATACCGTGCCGTTAGTTAACATTGAAAAATGTCTTCGTATTTCCTTGTTTTAATGCACTATTTAAAATATACATAGTGTACCCCCTAATTGACCTATAATTATTTCCTGTGGTAGGGTACACTATTACCCTGTAATACAATACCTTGTTCAATTTAAATATTATGGGTCAATATTAAGGTTTGATATTGCGCCTTGCGTTAGTTAACCATTGAAAGATGTCTTTGAATTTTTAAAGCATTTTAGAACGCTTATTTCTTCATTTTAAGCTTCTCAGAACACTTTATTTCGCATAGGCATACATAGTAAACTTTAGGGTCACGCTGTGTACCCCCTAATTGACCTATAATTATTTCCTGTGGTAGGGTACACTATTACCCTGTAACATAATAGGTGGTCCAATTTAAAAATTATAGGTCAATATTAAGGTCCGATACCGTGCCGTTAGTTAGCATAGAAAAATGTCTTTGAATTTTAAAAGCATTTTAGAACGCTTATTTCCTCATTTTAAGCTTCTCAGAACACTTTATTTCGCATAGGCATACATAGTAAACTTTAGGGTCACACTGTGTACCCCCTAATTGACCTATAATTATTTCCTTTGGAAGGGTACACTATTACCCTGTAATATAATACCTGGTCCAATTTAAATATTATGGGTCAATATTAAGGTCTGATATTGCGCCTTGCGTTATTTAACCATTGAAAGATGTCTTTGAATTTTTAAAGCATTTTAGAACGCTTATTTCTTCATTTTAAGCTTCTCAGAACACTCTATTTCCCATAGGCATACATAGTAAAATTTAGGGTCACGCTGTGTACCCCCTAAATGACCTATAATTATTTCCTGTAGTAGGGTACACTATTACCCTGTAATATAATACGTGGTCCAATTTAAAAATTATAGGTCAATATTAAGTTCCGATACCGTGCCGTTAGTTAACATTGAAAAATGTCTTCGTATTTCCTTGTTTTAATGCACTATTTAAAATACACATAGTGTACCCCCTAATTGACCTATAATTATTTCCTGTGGTAGGGTACACTATTACCCTGTAATACAATGCCTGTTTTAATTTAAATATTATGGGTCAATATTAAGGTTTGATATTGCGCCTTGCGTTAGTTAACCATTGAAAGATGTCTTTGAATTTTTAAAGCATTTTAGAACGCTTATTTCTTCATTTTAAGCTTCTCAGAACACTTTATTTCGCATAGGCATACATAGTAAACTTTAGGGTCACGCTGTGTACCCCCTAATTGACCTATAATTATTTCCTGTGGTAGGGTACACTATTACCCTGTAATATAATAGGTGGTCCAATTTAAAAATTATAGGTCAATATTAAGGTCCGATACCGTGCCGTTAGTTAGCATAGAAAAATGTCTTTGAATTTTTAAAGCATTTTAGAACGCTTATTTCCTCATTTTAAGCTTCTCAGAACACTTTATTTCGCATAGGCATACATAGTAAACTTTAGGGTCACTCTGCGTACCCCCTAATTGACCTATAATTATTTCCTGCGGTAGGGTACACTATAACCCTGTAATATAATACGTGGTCCAATTTAAAAATTATAGGTCAATATTAATTTCCGATACCGTGCCGTTAGTTAACATAGAAAAGTGTCTTCGTATTTCCTTGTTTTAATGCACTATTTAAAATATACATAGTGTACCCCCTAATTGACCTATAATTATTTCCTGTGGTAGGGTACACTATTACCCTGTAATATAATACCTGGTCCAATTTAAATATTATGGGTCAATATTAAGGTCTGATATTGCGCCTTGCGTTAGTTAACCATTGAAAGATGTCTTTGAATTTTTAAAGCATTTTTGAACGCTTATTTCTTCATTTTAAGCATCTCAGAACACTCTATTTCGCATAGGCATACATAGTAAAATTTAGGGTCACGCTGTGTACCCCCTAAATGACCTATAATTATTTCCTGTGGTAGGGTACATTATTACCCTGTAATATAATACGTGGTCCAATTTAAAAATTATAGGTCAATATTAAGGTCCGATACCGTGCCGTTAGTTAACATTGAAAAATGTCTTTGAATTTTTAAAGCATTTTAGAACGCTTATTTCCTCATTTTAAGCTTCTCAGAACACTTTATTTCGCATAGGCATACATAGTAAACTTTAGGGTCACGCTGTGTACCCCCTAATTGACCTATAATTATTTCCTGTGGTAGGGTACACTATTACCCTGTAATATAATAGGTGGTCCAATTTAAAAATTATAGGTCAATATTAAGGTCCGATACCGTGCCGTTAGTTAGCATAGAAAAATGTCTTTGAATTTTAAAAGCATTTTAGAACGCTTATTTCCTCATTTTAAGCTTCTCAGAACACTTTATTTCGCATAGGCATACATAGTAAACTTTAGGGTCACACTGTGTACCCCCTAATTGACCTATAATTATTTCCTTTGGAAGGGTACACTATTACCCTGTAATATAATACCTGGTCCAATTTAAATATTATGGGTCAATATTAAGGTCTGATATTGCGCCTTGCGTTATTTAACCATTGAAAGATGTCTTTGAATTTTTAAAGCATTTTAGAACGCTTATTTCTTCATTTTAAGCTTCTCAGAACACTCTATTTCCCATAGGCATACATAGTAAAATTTAGGGTCACGCTGTGTACCCCCTAAATGACCTATAATTATTTCCTGTAGTAGGGTACACTATTACCCTGTAATATAATACGTGGTCCAATTTAAAAATTATAGGTCAATATTAAGTTCCGATACCGTGCCGTTAGTTAACATTGAAAAATGTCTTCGTATTTCCTTGTTTTAATGCACTATTTAAAATACACATAGTGTACCCCCTAATTGACCTATAATTATTTCCTGTGGTAGGGTACACTATTACCCTGTAATACAATACCTGTTTTAATTTAAATATTATGGGTCAATATTAAGGTTTGATATTGCGCCTTGCGTTAGTTAACCATTGAAAGATGTCTTTGAATTTTTAAAGCATTTTTGAACGCTTATTTCTTCATTTTAAGCATCTCAGAACACTCTATTTCGCATAGGCATACATAGTAAAATTTAGGGTCACGCTGTGTACCCCCTAAATGACCTATAATTATTTCCTGTGGTAGGGTACATTATTACCCTGTAATATAATACGTGGTCCAATTTAAAAATTATAGGTCAATATTAAGGTCCGATACCGTGCCGTTAGTTAACATTGAAAAATGTCTTTGAATTTTTAAAGCATTTTAGAACGCTTATTTCCTCATTTTAAGCTTCTCAGAACACTTTATTTCGCATAGGCATACATAGTAAACTTTAGGGTCACGCTGTGTACCCCCTAATTGACCTATAATTATTTCCTGTGGTAGGATACACTATAACCCTGTAATATAATACGTGGTCCAAATTAAAAATTATAGGTCAATATTAAGGTCCGATACCGTGCCGTTAGTTAACATAGAAAAGTGTCTTCGTATTTCCTTGTTTTAATGCACTATTTAAAATATACATAGTGTACCCCTAATTGACCTATAATTATTTCCTGTGGTAGGGTACACTATTACCCTGTAATACAATACCTGTTTCAATTTAAATATTATGGGTCAATATTAAGGTTTGATATTGCGCCTTGCGTTAGTTAACCATTGAAAGATGTCTTTGAATTTTTAAAGCATTTTAGAACGCTTATTTCTTTATTTTAAGCTTCTCAGAACACTTTATTTCGCATAGGCATACATATTAAACTTTAGGTTCACGCTGTGTACCCCCTAATTGACCTATAATTATTTCCATTGGTAGGGTACACTATTACCCTGTAATATAATAGGTGGTCCAATTTAAAAATTATAGGTCAATATTAAGGTCCGATACCGTGCCGTTAGTTAGCATAGAAAAATGTCTTTGAATTTTTAAAGCATTTTAGAACGCTTATTTCCTCATTTTAAGCTTCTCAGAACACTTTATTTCGCATAGGCATACATAGTAAACTTTAGGGTCACTCTGCGTACCCCCTAATTGACCTATAATTATTTCCTGTGGTAGGGTACACTATAACCCTGTAATATAATACGTGGTCCAATTTAAAAATTATAGGTCAATATTAAGGTCCGATACCGTGCCGTTAGTTAACATAGAAAAGTGTCTTCGTATTTCCTTGTTTTAATGCACTATTTAAAATATAAATAGTGTACCCCCTAATTGACCTATAATTATTTCCTGTGGTAGGGTTAACTATTACCCTGTAATACAATACCTTGTTCAATTTAAATATTATGGGTCAATATTAAGGTTTGATATTGCGCCTTGCGTTAGTTAACCATTGAAAGATGTCTTTGAATTTTTAAAGCATTTTAGAACGCTTATTTCTTCATTTTAAGCTTCTCAGAACACTTTATTTCGCATAGGCATACATAGTAAACTTTAGGGTCACGCTGTGTACCCCCTAATTGACCTATAATTATTTCCTGTGGTAGGGTACACTATTACCCTGTAATATAATAGGTGGTCCAATTTAAAAATTATAGGTCAATATTAAGGTCCGATACCGTGCCGTTAGTTAGCATAGAAAAATGTCTTTGAATTTTAAAAGCATTTTAGAACGCTTATTTCCTCATTTTAAGCTTCTCAGAACACTTTATTTCGCATAGGCATACATAGTAAACTTTAGGGTCACACTGTGTACCCCCTAATTGACCTATAATTATTTCCTTTGGAAGGGTACACTATTACCCTGTAATATAATACCTGGTCCAATTTAAATATTATGGGTCAATATTAAGGTCTGATATTGCGCCTTGCGTTATTTAACCATTGAAAGATGTCTTTGAATTTTTAAAGCATTTTAGAACGCTTATTTCTTCATTTTAAGCTTCTCAGAACACTCTATTTCCCATAGGCATACTTAGTAAAATTTAGGGTCACGCTGTGTACCCCCTAAATGACCTATAATTATTTCCTGTGGTAGGGTACACTATTACCCTGTAATATAATACGTGGTCCAATTTAAAAATTATAGGTCAATATTAAGTTCCGATACCGTGCCGTTAGTTAACATTGAAAAATGTCTTCGTATTTCCTTGTTTTAATGCACTGTTTAAAATACACATAGTGTACCCCCTAATTGACCTATAATTATTTTCTGTGGTAGGGTACACTATTACCCTGTAATACAATACCTGGTTCAATTTAAATATTATGGGTCAATATTAAGGTTTGATATTGCGCCTTGCGTTAGTTAACCATTGAAAGATGTCTTTGAATTTTTAAAGCATTTTAGAACGCTTATTTCTTCATTTTAAGCTTCTCAGAACACTTTATTTCGCATAGGCATACATAATAAAATTTAGGGTCACGCTGTGTACCCCCTAAATGACCTATAATTATTTCCTGTGGTAGGGTACATTATTACCCTGTAATATAATACGTGGTCCAATTTAAAAATTATAGGTCAATATTAAGGTCCGATACCGTGCCGTTAGTTAACATTGAAAAATGTCTTTGAATTTTTAAAGCATTTTAGAACGCTTATTTCCTCATTTTAAGCTTCTCAGAACACTTTATTTCGCTTAGGCATACATAGTAAACTTTAGGGTCACGCTGTGTACCCCCTAATTGACCTATAATTATTTCCTGTGGTAGGATACACTATAACCCTGTAATATAATACGTGGTCCAATTTAAAAATTATAGGTCAATATTAAGGTCCGATACCTTGCCGTTAGTTAACATAGAAAAGTGTCTTCGTATTTCCTTGTTTTAATGCACTATTTAAAATATACATAGTGTACCCCTAATTGACCTATAATTATTTCCTGTGGTAGGGTACACTATTACCCTGTAATACAATACCTGTTTCAATTTAAATATTATGGGTCAATATTAAGGTTTGATATTGCGCCTTGCGTTAGTTAACCATTGAAAGATGTCTTTGAATTTTTAAAGCATTTTAGAACGCTTATTTCTTTATTTTAAGCTTCTCAGAACACTTTATTTCACATAGGCATACATATTAAACTTTAGGGTCACGCTGTGTACCCCCTAATTGACCTATAATTATTTCCATTGGTAGGGTACACTATTACCCTGTAATATAATAGGTGGTCCAATTTAAAAATTATAGGTCAATATTAAGGTCCGATACCGTGCCGTTAGTTAGCATAGAAAAATGTCTTTGAATTTTTAAAGCATTTTAGAACGCTTATTTCCTCATTTTAAGCTTCTCAGAACACTTTATTTCGCATAGGCATACATAGTAAACTTTAGGGTCACTCTGCGTACCCCCTAATTGACCTATAAATATTTCCTGTGGTAGGGTACACTATAACCCTGTAATATAATACGTGGTCCAATTTAAAAATTATAGGTCAATATTAAGGTCCGATACCGTGCCGTTAGTTAACATAGAAAAGTGTCTTCGTATTTCCTTGTTTTAATGCACTATTTAAAATATAAATAGTGTACCCCCTAATTGACCTATAATTATTTCCTGTGGTAGGGTTAACTATTACCCTGTAATACAATACCTTGTTCAATTTAAATATTATGGGTCAATATTAAGGTTTGATATTGCGCCTTGCGTTAGTTAACCATTGAAAGATGTCTTTGAATTTTTAAAGCATTTTAGAACGCTTATTTCTTCATTTTAAGCTTCTCAGAACACTTTATTTCGCATAGGCATACATAGTAAACTTTAGGGTCACGCTGTGTACCCCCTAATTGACCTATAATTATTTCCTGTGGTAGGGTACACTATTACCCTGTAATATAATAGGTGGTCCAATTTAAAAATTATAGGTCAATATTAAGGTCCGATACCGTGCCGTTAGTTAGCATAGAAAAATGTCTTTGAATTTTAAAAGCATTTTAGAACGCTTATTTCCTCATTTTAAGCTTCTCAGAACACTTTATTTCGCATAGGCATACATAGTAAACTTTAGGGTCACACTGTGTACCCCCTAATTGACCTATAATTATTTCCTTTGGAAGGGTACACTATTACCCTGTAATATAATACCTGGTCCAATTTAAATATTATGGGTCAATATTAAGGTCTGATATTGCGCCTTGCGTTATTTAACCATTGAAAGATGTCTTTGAATTTTTAAAGCATTTTAGAACGCTTATTTCTTCATTTTAAGCTTCTCAGAACACTCTATTTCCCATAGGCATACATAGTAAAATTTAGGGTCACGCTGTGTACCCCCTAAATGACCTATAATTATTTCCTGTGGTAGGGTACACTATTACCCTGTAATATAATACGTGGTCCAATTTAAAAATTATAGGTCAATATTAAGTTCCGATACCGTGCCGTTAGTTAACATTGAAAAATGTCTTCGTATTTCCTTGTTTTAATGCACTATTTAAAATACACATAGTGTACCCCCTAATTGACCTATAATTATTTCCTGTGGTAGGGTACACTATCACCCTGTAATACGATACCTGGTTCAATTTAAATATTATGGGTCAATATTAAGGTTTGATATTGCGCCTTGCGTTAGTTAACCATTGAAAGATGTCTTTGAATTTTTGAAGCATTTTAGAACGCTTATTTCTTCATTTTAAGCTTCTCAGAACACTTTATTTCGCATAGGCATACATAGTAAACTTTAGGGTCACGCTGTGTACCCCCTAATTGACCTATAATTATTTCCTGTGGTAGGGTACACTATTACCCTGTAATATAATAGGTGGTCCAATTTAAAAATTATAGGTCAATATTAAGGTCCGATACCGTGCCGTTAGTTAGCATAGAAAAATGTCTTTGAATTTTTAAAGCATTTTAGAACGCTTATTTCCTCATTTTAAGCTTCTCAGAACACTTTATTTCGCATAGGCATACATAGTAAACTTTAGGGTCACTCTGCGTACCCCCTAATTGACCTATAATTATTTCCTGTAGTAGGGTACACTATAACCCTGTAATATAATACGTGGTCCAATTTAAAAATTATAGGTCAATATTAATTTCCGATACCGTGCCGTTAGTTAACATAGAAAAGTGTCTTCGAATTTCCTTGTTTTAATGCACTATTTAAAATATACATAGTGTACCCCCTAATTGACCTATAATTATTTCCTGTGGTAGGGTACACTATTACCCTGTAATATAATACCTGGTCCAATTTAAATATTATGGGTCAATATTAAGGTCTGATATTGCGCCTTGCGTTAGTTAACCATTGAAAGATGTCTTTGAATTTTTAAAGCATTTTTGAACGCTTATTTCTTCATTTTAAGCATCTCAGAACACTCTATTTCGCATAGGCATACATAGTAAAATTTAGGGTCACGCTGTGTACCCCCTAAATGACCTATAATTATTTCCTGTGGTAGGGTACATTATTACCCTGTAATATAATACGTGGTCCAATTTAAAAATTATAGGTCAATATTAAGGTCCGATACCGTGCCGTTAGTTAACATAGAAAAATGTCTTTGAATTTTTAAAGCATTTTAGAACGCTTATTTCCTCATTTTAAGCTTCTCAGAACACTTTATTTCGCATAGGCATACATAGTAAACTTTAGGGTCACACTGTGTACCCCCTAATTGACCTATAATTATTTCCTTTGGAAGGGTACACTATTACCCTGTAATATAATACCTGGTCCAATTTAAATATTATGGGTCAATATTAAGGTCTGATATTGCGCCTTGCGTTATTTAACCATTGAAAGATGTCTTTGAATTTTTAAAGCATTTTAGAACGCTTATTTCTTCATTTTAAGCTTCTCAGAACACTCTATTTCCCATAGGCATACATAGTAAAATTTAGGGTCACGCTGTGTACCCCCTAAATGACCTATAATTATTTCCTGTGGTAGGGTACACTATTACCCTGTAATATAATACGTGGTCCAATTTAAAAATTATAGGTCAATATTAAGTTCCGATACCGTGCCGTTAGTTAACATTGAAAAATGTCTTCGTATTTCCTTGTTTTAATGCACTATTTAAAATACACATAGTGTACCCCCTAATTGACCTATAATTATATCCTGTGGTAGGGTACACTATTACCCTGTAATACAATACCTGTTTTAATTTAAATATTATGGGTCAATATTAAGGTTTGATATTGCGCCTTGCGTTAGTTAACCATTGAAAGATGTCTTTGAATTTTTAAAGCATTTTAGAACGCTTATTTCATCATTTTAAGCTTCTCAGAACACTTTATTTCGCATAGGCATACATAGTAAACTTTAGGGTCACGCTGTGTACACCCTAATTGACCTATAATTATTTCCTGTGGTAGGGTACACTATTACCCTGTAATATAATAGGTGGTCCAATTTAAAAATTATAGGTCAATATTAAGGTCCGATACCGTGCCGTTAGTTAGCATAAAAAAATGTCTTTGAATTTTTAAAGCATTTTAGAACGCTTATTTCCTCATTTTAAGCTTCTCAGAACACTTTATTTCGCATAGGCATACATAGTAAACTTTAGGGTCACTCTGCGTACCCCCTAATTGACCTATAATTATTTCCTGTGGTAGGGTACACTATAACCCTGTAATATAATACGTGGTCCAATTTAAAAATTATAGGTCAATATTAATTTCCGATACCGTGCCGTTAGTTAACATAGAAAAGTGTCTTCGTATTTCCTTGTTTTAATGCACTATTTAAAATATACATAGTGTACCCCCTAATTGACCTATAATTATTTCCTGTGGTAGGGTACACTATTACCCTGTAATATAATACCTGGTCCAATTTAAATATTATGGGTCAATATTAAGGTCTGATATTGCGCCTTGCGTTAGTTAACCATTGAAAGATGTCTTTGAATTTTTAAAGCATTTTAGAACGCTTATTTCTTCATTTTAAGCTTCTCAGAACACTCTATTTCCCATAGGCATACATAGTAAACTTTAGGGTCACGCTGTGTACCCCCTAATTGACCTATAATTATTTCCTGTGGTAGGGTACACTATTACCCTGTAATATAATAGGTGGTCCAATTTAAAAATTATAGGTCAATATTAAGGTCCGATACCGTGCCGTTAGTTAGCATAGAAAAATGTCTTTGAATTTTTAAAGCATTTTAGAACGCTTATTTCCTCATTTTAAGCTTCTCAGAACACTTTATTTCGCATAGGCATACATAGTAAACTTTAGGGTCACGCTGCGTACCCCCTAATTGACCTATAATTATTTCCTGTGATAGGGTACACTATAACCCTGTAATATAATACGTGGTCCAATTTACAAATTATAGGTCAATAATAAGGTCCGATACCGTGCCGTTAGTTAACATAGAAAAGTGTCTTCGTATTTCCTTGTTTTAATGCACTATTTAAAATATAAATAGTGTACCCCCTAATTGACCTATAATTATTTCCTGTGGTAGGGTGCTCTATTACCCTGTAATACAATACCTTGTTCAATTTAAATATTATGGGTCAATATTAAGGTTTGATATTGCGCCTTGCGTTAGTTAACCATTGAAAGATGTCTTTGAATTTTTAAAGCATTTTAGAACGCTTATTTCTTCATTTTAAGCTTCTCAGAACACTTTATTTCGCATAGGCATACATAGTAAACTTTAGGGTCACGCTGTGTACCCCCTAAGTGACCTATAATTATTTCCTGTGGTAGGGTACACTATTACCCTGTAATATAATAGGTGGTCCAATTTAAAAATTATAGGTCAATATTAAGGTCCGATACCGTGCCGTTAGTTAGCATAGAAAAATGTCTTTGAATTTTTAAAGCATTTTAGAACGCTTATTTCCTCATTTTAAGCTTCTCAGAACACTTTATTTCGCATAGGCATACATAGTAAACTTTAGGGTCACTCTGCGTACCCCCTAATTGACCTATAATTATTTCCTGTGGTAGGGTACACTATAACCCTGTAATATAATACGTGGTCCAATTTACAAATTATAGGTCAATATTAAGGTCCGATACCGTGCCGTTAGTTAACATAGAAAAGTGTCTTCGTATTTCCTTGTTTTAATGCACTATTTAAAATATACATAGTGTACCCCCTAATTGACCTATAATTATTTCCTGTGGTAGGGTACACTATTACCCTGTAATATAATACCTGGTCCAATTTAAATATTATGGGTCAATATTAAGGTCTGATATTGCGCCTTGCGTTAGTTAACCATTGAAAGATGTCTTTGAATTTTTAAAGCATTTTTGAACGCTTATTTCTTCATTTTAAGCATCTCAGAACACTCTATTTCGCATAGGCATACATAGTAAAATTTAGGGTCACGCTGTGTACCCCCTAAATGACCTATAATTATTTCCTGTGGTAGGGTACACTATTTCCCTGTAATATAATACGTGGTCCAATTTAAAAATTATAGGTCAATATTAAGGTCCGATACCGTGCCGTTAGTTAACATAGAAAAATGTCTTTGAATTTTTAAAGCATTTTAGAACGCTTATTTCCTCATTTTAAGCTTCTCAGAACACTTTATTTCGCATAGGCATACATAGTAAACTTTAGGGTCACTCTGTGTACCACCTAATTGACCTATAATTATTTCCTGTGGTAGGGTACACTATAACCCTGTAATATAATACGTGGTCCAATTTAAAAATTATAGGTCAATATTAAGGTCCGATACCGTGCCGTTAGTTAACATAGAAAAGTGTCTTCGTATTTTCTTGTTTTAATGCACTATTTAAAACATACATAGTGTACCCCTAATTGACCTATAATTATTTCCTGTTGTAGGGTACACTATTACCCTGTAATATAATACCTGGTCCAATTGAAATATTATGGTTCCATATTAAGGTCTGATATCGCGCCTTGCGTTAGTTAACCATTGAAAGATGTCTTTGAATTTTTAAAGCATTTTAGAACGCTTATTTCTTCATTTTAAGCTTCTCAGAACACTCTATTTCGCATAGGCATACATAGTAAATTTTAGGGTCATGCTGTGTACCACCTAATTGACCTATAATTATTTCCTGTGGTAAGGTACACTATTACCCTGTAATATAATGCGTGGTACAATTTAAAAATTATAGGTCAATATTAAGGTCCGATACCGTGCCGTTAGTTAACATAGAAAAGTGTCTTCGTATTTCCTTGTTTTAATGCACTATTTAAAATATACATAGTGTACCCCCTAATTGACCTATAATTATTTCCTGTGGTAGGGTGCACTATTACCCTGTAATATAATACCTGGTCCAATTTAAATATTATGGGTCAATATTAAGGTCTGATATTGCGCCTTGCGCTAGTTAACCATTGAAAGATGTCTTTGAATTTTTAAAGCATTTTAGAACGCTTATTTCTTCATTTTAAGCTTCTCAGAACACTTTATTTCGCATAGGCATACATAGTAAAATTTAGGGTCACGCTGTGTACCCCCTAAATGACCTATAATTATTTCCTGTGGTAGGGCACACTATTACCCTGTAATATAATACGTGGTCCAATTTAAAAATTATAGGTCAATATTAAGGTCCAATACCGTGCCGTTAGTTAACATAGAAAAATGTCTTTGAATTTTTAAAGCATTTTAGAACGCTTATTTCCTCATTTTAAGCTTCTCAGAACACTTTATTTCGCATAGGCATACATAGTAAACTTTAGGGTCACTCTGTGTACCCCCTAATTGACCTATAATTATTTCCTGTATTAGGGTACACTATAACCCTGTAATATAATACATGGTCCAGTTTAAAAATTATAGGTCAATATTAAGGTCCGATACCGTTCCGTTAGTTAACATAGAAAAGTGTCTTCGTATTTCCATGTTTTAATGCACTATTTAAAATATACATAGTGTATCCCCTAATTGACCTATAATTATTTCCTGTGGTAGGGTACACTATTACCCTGTAATATAATACCTGGTCCAATTTAAATATTATGGGTCAATATTAAGGTCTGATATTGCGCCTTGCGTTAGTTAACCATTGAAAGATGTCTTTGAATTTTTAAAGCATTTTAGAACGCTTATTTCTTCATTTTAAGCATCTCAGAACACTCTATTTCGCATAGGCATACATAGTAAAATTTAGGGTCACGCTGTGTACCCCCTAAATGACCTATAATCATTTCCTGAGGTAGGGTACATTATTACCCTGTAATATAATACGTGGTCCAATTTGAAAATTATAGGTCAATATTAAGGTCCGATACCGTGCCGTTAGTTAACATAGAAAAATGTCTTTGAATTTTTAAAGCATTTTAGAACGCTTATTTCCTCATTTTAAGCTTCTCAGAACACTTTATTTTGCATAGGCATACATAGTAAAATTTAGGGTCACGCTGTGTACCCCCTAAATGACCTATAATTAATTCCTGTGGTAGGGTACACTATTACCCTGTAATATAATACGTGGTCCAATGTAAAAATTATAGGTCAATATTAAGTTCCGATACCGTGCCGTTAGTTAACATTGAAAAATGTCTTCGTATTTCCTTGTTTTAATGCACTATTTAAAATATACATAGTGTACCCCCTAATTGACCTATAATTATTTCCTGTGGTAGGGTACACTATTACCCTGTAATACAATACCTTGTTCAATTTAAATATTATGGGTCAATATTAAGGTTTGATATTGCGCCTTGCGTTAGTTAACCATTGAAAGATGTCTTTGAATTTTTAAAGCATTTTAGAACGCTTATTTCTTCATTTTAAGCTTCTCAGAAAACTTTATTTCGCATAGGCATACATAGTAAACTTTAGGGTCACACTGTGTACCCCCTAATTGACCTATAATTATTTCCTGTGGTAGGGTACACTATTACCCTGTAATATAATAGGTGGTCCAATTTAAAAATTATAGGTCAATATTAAGGTCCGATACCGTTTCGTTAGTTAGCATAGAAAAATGTCTTTGAATTTTAAAAGCATTTTAGAACGCTTATTTCCTCATTTTAAGCTTCTCAGAACACTTTATTTCGCATAGGCATACATAGTAAACTTTAGGGTCACACTGTGTACCCCCTAATTGACCTATAATTATTTCCTTTGGAAGGGTACACTATTACCCTGTAATATAATACCTGGTCCAATTTAAATATTATGGGTCAATATTAAGGTCTGATATTGCGCCTTGCGTTATTTAACCATTGAAAGATGTCTTTGAATTTTTAAAGCATTTTAGAACGCTTATTTCTTCATTTTAAGCTTCTCAGAACACTCTATTTCCCATAGGCATACATAGTAAAATTTAGGGTCACGCTGTGTACCCCCTAAATGACCTATTATTATTTCCTGTGGTAGGGTACACTATTACCCTGTAATATAATAGGTGGTCCAATTTAAAAATTATAGGTCAATATTAAGATCCGATACCGTGCCGTTAGTTAGCATAGAAAAATGTCTTTGAATTTTAAAAGCATTTTAGAACGCTTATTTCCTCATTTTAAGCTTCTCAGAACACTTTATTTCGCATAGGCATACATAGTAAACTTAAGGGTCACACTGTGTACCCCCTAATTGACCTATAATTATTTCCTGTGGTAGGGTACACTATTACCCTGTAATATAATACGTGGTCCAATTTAAAAATTATGGGTCAATATTAAGGTCCGATACCGTGCCGTTAGTTAACATAGAAAAGTGTCTTCGTATTTCCTTGTTTTAATGCACAATTTAAAATATACATAGTGTACCCCCTAATTGACCTATAATTATTTCCTGTGGTAGGGTACACTATAACCCTGTAATATAATACCTGGTCCAATTTAAATATTATGGGTCAATATTAAGGTCTGATATTGCGCCTTGCGCTAGTTAACCATTGAAAGATGTCTTTGAATTTTTAAAGCATTTTAGAACGCTTATTTCTTCATTTTAAGCTTCTCAGAACACTCTATTTCGCATAAGCATACATAGTAAAATTTAGGGACACGCTGTGTACCCCCTAAATGACCTATAAATATTTCCTGTGGTAGGGTACACTATTACCCTGTAATATAATACGTGCTCCAATTTAAAAATTATAGGTCAATATTAAGGTCCGATACCGTGCCGTTAGTTAACATTGAAAAATGTCTTTGAATTTTTAAAGCATTTTAGAACGCTTATTTCCTCATTTTAAGCTTCTCAGAACACTTTATTTCGCATAGGCATACATAGTAAACTTTAGGGTCACGCTGTGTACCCCCTAATTGACCTATAATTATTTCCTGTGGTAGGATACACTATAACCCTGTAATATAATACGTGGTCCAATTTAAAAATTATAGGTCAATATTAAGGTCCGATACCGTGCCGTTAGTTAACATAGAAAAGTGTCTTCGTATTTCCTTGTTTTAATGCACTATTTAAAATATACATAGTGTACCCCTAATTGACCTATAATTATTTCCTGTGGTAGGGTACACTATTACCCTGTAATACAATACCTGGTTCAATTTAAATATTATGGGTCAATATTAAGGTTTGATATTGCGCCTTGCGTTAGTTAACCATTGAAAGATGTCTTTGAATTTTTAAAGCATTTTAGAACGCTTATTTCCTCATTTTAAGCTTCTCAGAACACTTTATTTCGCATAGGCATACATAGTAAACTTTAGGGTCACTCTGCGTACCCCCTAATTGACCTATAATTATTTCCTGTGGTAGGGTACACTATAACCCTGTAATATAATACGTGGTCCAATTTAAAAATTATAGGTCAATATTAAGGTCCGATACCGTGCCGTTAGTTAACATAGAAAAGTGTCTTCGTATTTCCTTGTTTTAATGCACTATTTAAAATATACATAGTGTACCCCCTAATTGACCTATAAATATCTCCTGTGGAAGGGTACACTATTACCCTGTAATATAATACCTGGTCCAATTTAAATATTATGGGTCAATATTAAGGTCTGATATTGCGCCTTGCGCTAGTTAACCATTGAAAGATGTCTTTGAATTTTTAAAGCATTTTTGAACGCTTATTTCTTCATTTTAAGCATCTCAGAACACTCTATTTCGCATAGGCATACATAGTAAAATTTAGGGTCACGCTGTGTACCCCCTAAATGACCTATAATTATTTCCTGTGGTAGGGTACACTATTACCCTGTAATATAATACGTGGTCCAATTTAAAAATTATAGGTCAGTATTAAGGTCCGATACCGTGCCGTTAGTTAACATAGAAAAATGTCTTTGAATTTTTAAAGCATTTTAGAACGCTTATTTCCTCATTTTAAGCTTCTCAGAACACTTTATTTCGCATAGGCATACATAGTAAAATTTAGGGTCACGCTGTGTACCCCCTAAATGACCTATAATTAATTCCTGTGGTAGGGTACACTATTACCCTGTAATATAATACGTGGTCCAATTTAAAAATTATGGGTCAATATTAAGGTTTGATATTGCGCCTTGCGTTAGTTAACCATTGAAAGATGTCTTTGAATTTTTAAAGCATTTTAGAACGCTTATTTCTTCATTTTAAGCTTCTCAGAACACTTTATTTCGCATAGGCATACATAGTAAACTTTAGGGTCACGCTGTGTACCCCCTAATTGACCTATAATTATTTCCTGTGGTAGGGTACACTATTACCCTGTAATATAATAGGTGGTCCAATTTAAAAATTATAGGTCAATATTAAGATCCGATACCGTGCCGTTAGTTAGCATAGAAAAATGTCTTTGAATTTTAAAAGCATTTTAGAACGCTTATTTCCTCATTTTAAGCTTCTCAGAACACTTTATTTCGCATAGGCATACATAGTAAACTTTAGGGTCACACTGTGTACCCCCTAATTGACCTATAACTATTTCCTGTGGTAGGGTACACTATTACCCTGTAATATAATACGTGGTCCAATTTAAAAATTATGGGTCAATATTAAGGTCCGATACCGTGCCGTTAGTTAACATAGAAAAGTGTCTTCGTATTTCCTTGTTTTAATGCACAATTTAAAATATACATAGTGTACCCCCTAATTGACCTATAATTATTTCCTGTGGTAGGGTACACTATAACCCTGTAATATAATACCTGGTCCAATTTAAATATTATGGGTCAATATTAAGGTCTGATATTGCGCCTTGCGCTAGTTAACCATTGAAAGATGTCTTTGAATTTTTAAAGCATTTTAGAACGCTTATTTCTTCATTTTAAGCTTCTCAGAACACTCTATTTCGCATAAGCATACATAGTAAAATTTAGGGTCACGCTGTGTACCCCCTAAATGACCTATAAATATTTCCTGTGGTAGGGTACACTATTACCCTGTAATATAATACGTGGTCCAATTTAAAAATTATAGGTCAATATTAAGGTCCGATACCGTGCCGTTAGTTAACATTGAAAAATGTCTTTGAATTTTTAAAGCATTTTAGAACGCTTATTTCCTCATTTTAAGCTTCTCAGAACACTTTATTTCGCATAGGCATACATAGTAAACTTTAGGGTCACGCTGTGTACCCCCTAATTGACCTATAATTATTTCCTGTGGTAGGATACACTATAACCCTGTAATATAATACGTGGTCCAATTTAAAAATTATAGGTCAATATTAAGGTCCGATACCGTGCCGTTAGTTAACATAGAAAAGTGTCTTCGTATTTCCTTGTTTTAATGCACTATTTAAAATATACATAGTGTACCCCTAATTGACCTATAATTATTTCCTGTGGTAGGGTACACTATTACCCTGTAATACAATACCTGGTTCAATTTAAATATTATGGGTCAATATTAAGGTTTGATATTGCGCCTTGCGTTAGTTAACCATTGAAAGATGTCTTTGAATTTTTAAAGCATTTTAGAACGCTTATTTCCTCATTTTAAGCTTCTCAGAACACTTTATTTCGCATAGGCATACATAGTAAACTTTAGGGTCACTCTGCGTACCCCCTAATTGACCTATAATTATTTCCTGTGGTAGGGTACACTATAACCCTGTAATATAATACGTGGTCCAATTTAAAAATTATAGGTCAATATTAAGGTCCGATACCGTGCCGTTAGTTAACATAGAAAAGTGTCTTCGTATTTCCTTGTTTTAATGCACTATTTAAAATATACATAGTGTACCCCCTAATTGACCTATAAATATTTCCTGTGGAAGGGTACACTATTACCCTGTATTATAATACCTGGTCCAATTTAAATATTATGGGTCAATATTAAGGTCTGATATTGCGCCTTGCGTTAGTTAACCATTGAAAGATGTCTTTGAATTTTTAAAGCATTTTTGAACGCTTATTTCTTCATTTTAAGCATCTCAGAACACTCTATTTCGCATAGGCATACATAGTAAAATTTAGGGTCACGCTGTGTACCCCCTAAATGACCTATAATTATTTCCTGTGGTAGGGTACACTATTACCCTGTAATATAATACGTGGTCCAATTTAAAAATTATAGGTCAGTATTAAGGTCCGATACCGTGCCGTTAGTTAACATAGAAAAATGTCTTTGAATTTTTAAAGCATTTTAGAACGCTTATTTCCTCATTTTAAGCTTCTCAGAACACTTTATTTCGCATAGGCATACATAGTAAAATTTAGGGTCACGCTGTGTACCCCCTAAATGACCTATAATTAATTCCTGTGGTAGGGTACACTATTACCCTGTAATATAATACGTGGTCCAATGTAAAAATTATAGGTCGATATTAAGTTCCGATACCGTGCTGTTAGTTAACATTGAAAAATGTCTTCGTATTTCCTTGTTTTAATGCACTATTTAAAATATACATAGTGTACCCCCTAATTGACCTATAATTATTTCCTGTGGTAGGGTACACTATTACCCTGTAATACAATACCTTGTTCAATTTAAATATTATGGGTCAATATTAAGGTTTGATATTGCGCCTTGCGTTAGTTAACCATTGAAAGATGTCTTTGAATTTTTAAAGCATTTTAGAACGCTTATTTCTTCATTTTAAGCTTCTCAGAACACTTTATTTCGCATAGGCATACATAGTAAACTTTAGGGTCACGCTGTGTACCCCCTAATTGACCTATAATTATTTCCTGTGGTAGGGTACACTATTACCCTGTAATATAATAGGTGGTCCAATTTAAAAATTATAGGTCAATATTAAGGTCCGATACCGTGCCGTTAGTTAGCATAGAAAAATGTCTTTGAATTTTTAAAGCATTTTAGAACGCTTATTTCCTCATTTTAAGCTTCTCAGAACACTATTTTTCGCATAGGCATACATAGTAAACTTTAGGGTCACTCTGCGTACCCCCTAATTGACCTATAATTATTTCCTGTGATAGGGTACACTATAACCCTGTAATATAATACGTGGTCCAATTTACAAATTATAGGTCAATATTAAGGTCCGATACCGTGCCGTTAGTTAACATAGAAAAGTGTCTTCGTATTTCCTTTTTTTAATGCACTATTTAAAATATAAATAGTGTACCCCCTAATTGACCTATAATTATTTCCTGTGGTAGGGTACACTATTACCCTGTAATACAATACCTTGTTCAATTTAAATATTATGGGTCAATATTAAGGTTTGATATTACGCCTTGCGTTAGTTAACCATTGAAAGATGTCTTTGAATTTTTAAAGCATTTTAGAACGCTTATTTCTTCATTTTAAGCTTCTCAGAACACTTTATTTCGCATAGGCATACATAGTAAACTTTAGGGTCACGCTGTGTACTCCCTAATTGACCTATAATTATTTCCTGTGGTAGGGTACACTATTACCCTGTAATATAATAGGTGGTCCAATTTAAAAATTGTAGGTCAATATTAAGGTCCGATACCGTGCCGTTAGTTAGCATAGAAAAATGTCTTTGAATTTTTAAAGCATTTTAGAACGCTTATTTCCTCATTTTAAGCTTCTCAGAACACTTTATTTCGCATAGGCATACATAGTAAACTTTAGGGTCACTCTGCGTACCCCCTAATTGACCTATAATTATTTCCTGTGGTAGGGTACACTATAACCCTGTAATATAATACGTGGTCCAATTTACAAATTATAGGTCAATATTAAGGTCCGATACCGTGCCGTTAGTTAACATAGAAAAGTGTCTTCGTATTTCCTTGTTTTAATGCACTATTTAAAATATACATAGTGTACCCCCTAATTGACCTATAATTATTTCCTGTTATAGGGTACACTATTACCCTGTAATATAATACCTGGTCCAATTTAAATATTATAGGTCAATATTAAGGTCTGATATTGCGCCTTGCGTTAGTTAACCATTGAAAGATGTCTTTGAATTTTTAAAGCATTTTTGAACGCTTATTTCTTCATTTTAAGCATCTCAGAACACTCTATTTCGCATAGGCATACATAGTAAAATTTAGGGTCACGCTGTGTACCCCCTAAATGACCTATAATTATTTCCTGTGGTAGGGTACACTATTTCCCTGTAATATAATACGTGGTCCAATTTAAAAATTATAGGTCAATATTAAGGTCCGATACCGTGCCGTTAGTTAACATAGAAAAATGTCTTTGAATTTTTAAAGCATTTTAGAACGCTTATTTCCTCATTTTAAGCTTCTCAGAACACTTTATTTCGCATAGGCATACATAGTAAACTTTAGGGTCACTCTGTGTACCCCCTAATTGACCTATAATTATTTCCTGTGGTAGGGTACACTAAAACCCTGTAATATAATACGTGGTCCAATTTAAAAATTATAGGTCAATATTAAGGTCCGATACCGTGCTGTTAGTTAACATAGAAAAGTGTCTTCGTATTTTCTTGTTTTAATGCACTATTTAAAACATACATAGTGTACCCCCTAATTGACCTATAATTATTTCCTGTTGTAGGGTACACTATTACCCTGTAATATAATACCTGGTCCAATTGAAATATTATGGTTCCATATTAAGGTCTGATATCGCGCCTTGCGTTAGTTAACCATTGAAAGATGTCTTTGAATTTTTAAAGCATTTTAGAACGCTTATTTCTTCATTTTAAGCTTCTCAGAACACTCTATTTCGCATAGGCATACATAGTAAATTTTAGGGTCATGCTGTGTACCACCTAATTGACCTATAATTATTTCCTGTGGTAAGGTACACTATTACCCTGTAATATAATACGTGGTACAATTTAAAAATTATAGGTCAATATTAAGGTCCGATACCGAGCCGTTAGTTAACATAGAAAAGTGTCTTCGTATTTCCTTGTTTTAATGCACTATTTAAAATATACATAGTGTACCCCCTAATTGACCTATAATTATTTCCTGTGGTAGGGTGCACTATTACCCTGTAATATAATACCTGGTCCAATTTAAATATTATGGGTCAATATTAAGGTCTGATATTGCGCCTTGCGCTAGTTAACCATTGAAAGATGTCTTTGAATTTTTAAAGCATTTTAGAACGCTTATTTCTTCATTTTAAGCTTCTCAGAACACTTTATTTCGCATAGGCATACATAGTAAAATTTAGGGTCACGCTGTGTACCCCCTAAATGACCTATAATTATTTCCTGTGGTAGGGCACACTATTACCCTGTAATATAATACGTGGTCCAATTTAAAAATTATAGGTCAATATTAAGGTCCGATACCGTGCCGTTAGTTAACATAGAAAAATGTCTTTGAATTTTTAAAGCATTTTAGAACGCTTATTTCCTCATTTTAAGCTTCTCAGAACACTTTATTTCGCATAGGCATACATAGTAAACTTTAGGGTCACTCTGTGTACCCCCTAATTGACCTATAATTATTTCCTGTGGTAGGATACACTATAACCCTGTAATATAATACGTGGTCCAGTTTAAAAATTATAGGTCAATATTAAGGTCCGATACCGTGCCGTTAGTTAACATAGAAAAGTGTCTTCGTATTTCCTTGTTTTAATGCACTATTTAAAATATACATAGTGTATCCCCTAATTGACCTATAATTATTTCCTGTGGTAGGGTACACTATTACCCTGTAATATAATACCTGGTCCAATTTAAATATTATGGGTCAATATTAAGGTCTGATATTGCGCCTTGCGTTAGTTAACCATTGAAAGATGTCTTTGAATTTTTAAAGCATTTTAGAACGCTTATTTCTTCATTTTAAGCATCTCAGAACACTCTATTTCGCATAGGCATATATAGTAAACTTTAGGGTCACTCTGTGTACCCCCTAATTGACCTATAATTATTTCCTGTGGTAGGGTACACTATAACCCTGTAATATAATACGTGGTCCAGTTTAAAAATTATAGGTCAATATTAAGGTCCGATACCGTGCCGTTAGTTAACATAGAAAAGTGTCTTCGTATTTCCTTGTTTTAATGCACTATTTAAAATATACATAGTGTATCCCCTAATTGACCTATAATTATTTCCTGTGGTAGGGTACACTATTACCCTGTAATATAATACCTGGTCCAATTTAAATATTATGGGTCAATATTAAGGTCTGATATTGCGCCTTGCGTTAGTTAACCATTGAAAGATGTCTTTGAATTTTTAAAGCATTTTAGAACGCTTATTTCTTCATTTTAAGCATCTCAGAACACTCTATTTCGCATAGGCATATATAGTAAACTTTAGGGTCACTCTGTGTACCCCCTAATTGACCTATAATTATTTCCTGTGATAGGGTACACTATAACCCTGTAATATAATACGTGGTCAAATTTAAAAATTATAGGTCAATATTAAGTTCCGATACCGTGCCGTTAGTTAACATAGAAAAGTGTCTTCGTATTTCCTTGTTTTAATGCACTATTTAAAATATACATAGTGTACCCCCTAATTGACCTATAATTATTTCCTGTGTTAGGGTACACTATTACCCTGTAATATAATACCTGGTCCAATTTAAATATTATGGGTCAATATTAAGGTCTGATATTGCGCCTAGCGTTAGTTAACCATTGAAAGATGTCTTTGAATTTTTAAAGCATTTTAGAACGATTATTTCTTCATTTTAAACTTCTCAGAACACTTTATTTCGCATAGGCATACATAGTAAACTTTAGGGTCACGCTGTGTACCCCTAATTGACCTATAATTATTTCCTGTGGTAGGATACACTATAACCCTGTAATATAATACGTGGTCCAATTTAAAAATTATAGGTCAATATTAAGGTCCGATACCGTGCCGTTAGTTAACATAGAAAAATGTCTTCGTATTTCCTTGTTTTAATGCACTATTTAAAATATACATAGTGTACCCCTAATTGACCTATAATTATTTCCTGTGGTAGGGTACACTATTACCCTGTAATACAATACCTGGTTCAATTTAAATATTATGGGTCAATATTAAGGTTTGATATTGCGCCTTGCGTTAGTTAACCATTGAAAGATGTCTTTGAATTTTTAAAGCATTTTAGAACGCTTATTTCTTCATTTTAAGCTTCTCAGAACACTTTATTTCGCATAGGCATACATAGTAAACTTTAGGGTCACGCTGTGTACCCCCTATTTGACCTATAATTATTTCCATTGGTAGGGTACACTATTACCCTGTAATATAATAGGTGGTCCAATTTAAAAATTATAGGTCAATATTAAGGTCCGATACCGTGCCGTTAGTTAACATAGAAAAATGTCTTTGAATTTTTAAAGCATTTTAGAACGCTTATTTCCTCATTTTAAGCTTCTCAGAACACTTTATTTCGCATAGGCATACATAGTAAAATTTAGGGTCACGCTGTGTACCCCCTAAATGACCTATAATTAATTCCTGTGGTAGGGTACACTATTACCCTGTAATATAATACGTGGTCCAATGTAAAAATTATAGATCAATATTAAGTTCCGATACCGTGCTGTTAGTTAACATTGAAAAATGTCTTCGTATTTCCTTGTTTTAATGCACTATTTAAAATATACATAGTGTACCCCCTAATTGACCTATAATTATTTCCTGTGGTAGGGTACACTATTACCCTGTAATACAATACCTTGTTCAATTTAAATATTATGGGTCAATATTAAGGTTTGATATTGCGCCTTGCGTTAGTTAACCATTGAAAGATGTCTTTGAATTTTTAAAGCATTTTAGAACGCTTATTTCTTCATTTTAAGCTTCTCAGAACACTTTATTTCGCATAGGCATACATAGTAAACTTTAGGGTCACTCTGTGTACCCCCTTATTGACCTATAATTATTTCCTGTGGTAGGGTACACTATAACCCTGTAATATAATACGTGGTCCAGTTTAAAAATTATAGGTCAATATTAAGGTCCGATACCGTGCCGTTAGTTAACATAGAAAAGTGTCTTCGTATTTCCTTGTTTTAATGCACTATTTAAAATATACATAGTGTATCCCCTAATTGACCTATAATTATTTCCTGTGGTAGGGTACACTATTACCCTGTAATATAATACCTGGTCCAATTTAAATATTATGGGTCAATATTAAGGTCTGATATTGCGCCTTGCGTTAGTTAACCATTGAAAGATGTCTTTGAATTTTTAAAGCATTTTAGAACGCTTATTTCTTCATTTTAAGCATCTCAGAACACTCTATTTCGCATAGGCATATATAGTAAACTTTAGGGTCACTCTGTGTACCCCCTAATTGACCTATAATTATTTCCTGTGGTAGGGTACACTATAACCCTGTAATATAATACGTGGTCAAATTTAAAAATTATAGGTCAATATTAAGTTCCGATACCGTGCCGTTAGTTAACATAGAAAAGTGTCTTCGTATTTCCTTGTTTTAATGCACTATTTAAAATATACATAGTGTACCCCCTAATTGACCTATAATTATTTCCTGTGGTAGGGTACACTATTACCCTGTAATATAATACCTGGTCCAATTTAAATATTATGGGTCAATATTAAGGTCTGATATTGCGCCTAGCGTTAGTTAACCATTGAAAGATGTCTTTGAATTTTTAAAGCATTTTAGAACGATTATTTCTTCATTTTAAGCTTCTCAGAACACTTTATTTCGCTTAGGCATACATAGTAAACTTTAGGGTCACGCTGTGTACCCCCAAATTGACCTATAATTATTTCCTGTGGTAGGATACACTATAACCCTGTAATATAATACGTGGTCCAATTTAAAAATTATAGGTCAATATTAAGGTCCGATACCGTGCCGTTAGTTAACATAGAAAAGTGTCTTCGTATTTCCTTGTTTTAATGCACTATTTAAAATATACATAGTGTACCCCTAATTGACCTATAATTATTTCCTGTGGTAGGGTACACTATTACCCTGTAATACAATACCTGGTTCAATTTAAATATTATGGGTCAATATTAAGGTTTGATATTGCGCCTTGCGTTAGTTAACCATTGAAAGATGTCTTTGAATTTTTAAAGCATTTTAGAACGCTTATTTCTTCATTTTAAGCTTCTCAGAACACTTTATTTCGCATAGGCATACATAGTAAACTTTAGGGTCACGCTGTGTACCCCCTAAATGACCTATAATTATTTCCTGTGGTAGGGTACACTATTTCCCTGTAATATAATACGTGGTCCAATTTAAAAATTATAGGTCAATATTAAGGTCCGATACCGTGCCGTTAGTTAACATAGAAAAATGTCTTTGAATTTTTAAAGCATTTTAGAACGCTTATTTCCTCATTTTAAGCTTCTCAGAACACTTTATTTCGCATAGGCATACATAGTAAAATTTAGGGTCACGCTGTGTACCCCCTAAATGACCTATAATTAATTCCTGTGGTAGGGTACACTATTACCCTGTAATATAATACGTGGTCCAATGTAAAAATTATAGGTCAATATTAAGTTCCGATACCGTGCTGTTAGTTAACATTGAAAAATGTCTTCGTATTTCCTTGTTTTAATGCACTATTTAAAATATACATAGTGTACCCCCTAATTGACCTATAATTATTTCCTGTGGTAGGGTACACTATTACCCTGTAATACAATACCTTGTTCAATTTAAATATTATGGGTCAATATTAAGGTTTGATATTGCGCCTTGCGTTAGTTAACCATTGAAAGATGTCTTTGAATTTTTAAAGCATTTTAGAACGCTTATTTCTTCATTTTAAGCTTCTCAGAACACTTTATTTCGCATAGGCATACATAGTAAACTTTAGGGTCACTCTGTGTACCCCCTAATTGACCTATAATTATTTCCTGTGGTAGGGTACACTATAACCCTGTAATATAATACGTGGTCCAGTTTAAAAATTATAGGTCAATATTAAGGTCCGATACCGTGCCGTTAGTTAACATAGAAAAGTGTCTTCGTATTTCCTTGTTTTAATGCACTATTTAAAATATACATAGTGTATCCCCTAATTGACCTATAATTATTTCCTGTGGTAGGGTACACTATTACCCTGTAATATAATACCTGGACCAATTTAAATATTATGGGTCAATATTAAGGTCTGATATTGCGCCTTGCGTTAGTTAACCATTGAAAGATGTCTTTGAATTTTTAAAGCATTTTAGAACGCTTATTTCTTCATTTTAAGCATCTCAGAACACTCTATTTCGCATAGGCATATATAGTAAACTTTAGGGTCACTCTGTATACCCCCTAATTGACCTATAATTATTTCCTGTGGTAGGGTACACTATAACCCTGTAATATAATACGTGGTCAAATTTAAAAATTATAGGTCAATATTAAGTTCCGATACCGTGCCGTTAGTTAACATAGAAAAGTGTCTTCGTATTTCCTTGTTTTAATGCACTATTTAAAATATACATAGTGTACCCCCTAATTGACCTATAATTATTTCCTGTGGTAGGGTACACTATTACCCTGTAATATAATACCTGGTCCAATTTAAATATTATGGGTCAATATTAAGGTCTGATATTGCGCCTAGCGTTAGTTAACCATTGAAAGATGTCTTTGAATTTTTAAAGCATTTTAGAACGATTATTTCTTCATTTTAAGCTTTTCAGAACACTTTATTTCGCATAGGCATACATAGTAAACTTTAGGGTCACGCTGTGTACCCCCTAATTGACCTATAATTATTTCCTGTGGTAGGATACACTATAACCCTGTAATATAATACGTGGTCCAATTTAAAAATTATAGGTCAATATTAAGGTCCGATACCGTGCCGTTAGTTAACATAGAAAAGTGTCTTCGTATTTCCTTGTTTTAATGCACTATTTAAAATATACATAGTGTACCCCTAATTGACCTATAATTATTTCCTGTGGTAGGGTACACTATTACCCTGTAATACAATACCTGGTTCAATTTAAATATTATGGGTCAATATTAAGGTTTGATATTGCGCCTTGCGTTAGTTAACCATTGAAAGATGTCTTTGAATTTTTAAAGCATTTTAGAACGCTTATTTCTTCATTTTAAGCTTCTCAGAACACTTTATTTCGCATAGGCATACATAGTAAACTTTAGGGTCACGCTGTGTACCCCCTAATTGACCTATAATTATTTCCATTGGTAGGGTACACTATTACCCTGTAATATAATAGGTGGTCCAATTTAAAAATTATAGGTCAATATTAAGGTCCGATACCGTGCCGTTAGTTAGCATAGAAAAATGTCTTTGAATTTTTAAAGCATTTTAGAACGCTTATTTCCTCATTTTAAGCTTCTCAGAACACTTTATTTCGCATAGGCATACATAGTAAACTTTAGGGTCACTCTGCGTACCCCCTAATTGACCTATAATTATTTCCTGTGGTAGGGTACACTATAACCCTGTAATATAATACGTGGTCCAATTTAAAAATTATAGGTCAATATTAAGGTCCGATACCGTGCCGTTAGTTAACATAGAAAAGTGTCTTCGTATTTCCTTGTTTTAATGCACTATTTAAAATATACATAGTGTACCCCCTAATTGACCTATAATTATTTCCTGTGGAAGGGTACACTATTACCCTGTAATATAATACCTGGTCCAATTTAAATATTATGGGTCAATATTAAGGTCTGATATTGCGCCTTGCGTTAGTTAACCATTGAAAGATGTCTTTGAATTTTTAAAGCATTTTTGAACGCTTATTTCTTCATTTTAAGCATCTCAGAACACTCTATTTCGCATAGGCATACATAGTAAAATTTAGGGTCACGCTGTGTACCCCCTAAATGACCTATAAATATTTCCTGTGGTAGGGTACACTATTACCCTGTAATATAATACGTGGTCCAATTTAAAAATTATAGGTCAATATTAAGGTCCGATACCGTGCCGTTAGTTAACATAGAAAAATGTCTTTGAATTTTTAAAGCATTTTAGAACGCTTATTTCCTCATTTTAAGCTTCTCAGAACACTTTATTTCGCATAGGCATACATAGTAAAATTTAGGGTCACGCTGTGTACCCCCTAAATGACCTATAATTAATTCCTGTGGTAGGGTACACTATTACCCTGTAATATAATACGTGGTCCAATGTAAAAATTATAGGTCAATATTAAGTTCCGATACCGTGCTGTTAGTTAACATTGAAAAATGTCTTCGTATTTCCTTGTTTTAATGCACTATTTAAAATATACATAGTGTACCCCCTAATTGACCTATAATTATTTCCTGTGGTAGGGTACACTATTACCCTGTAATACAATACCTTGTTCAATTTAAATATTATGGGTCAATATTAAGGTTTGATATTGCGCCTTGCGTTAGTTAACCATTGAAAGATGTCTTTGAATTTTTAAAGCATTTTAGAACGCTTATTTCTTCATTTTAAGCTTCTCAGAACACTTTATTTCGCATTGGCATACATAGTAAACTTTAGGGTCACGCTGTGTACCCCCTAATTGACCTATAATTATTTCCTGTGGTAGGGTACACTATTACCCTGTAATATAATAGGTGGTCCAGTTTAAAAATTATAAGTCAATATTAAGGTCCGATACCGTGCCGTTAGTTAGCATAGAAAAATGTCTTTGAATTTTTAAAGCATTTTAGAACGCTTATTTCCTCATTTTAAGCTTCTCAGAACACTTTATTTCGCATAGGCATACATAGTAAACTTTAGGGCCACTCTGTGTACCCCCTAATTGACCTATAATTATTTCCTGTGGTAGGGTACACTATAACCCTGTAATATAATACGTGGTCCAGTTTAAAAATTATAGTTCAATATTAAGGTCCGATACCGTGCCGTTAGTTAACATAGAAAAGTGTCTTCGTATTTCCTTGTTTTAATGCACTATTTAAAATATACATAGTGTATCCCCTAATTGACCTATAATTATTTCCTGTGGTAGGGTACACTATTACCCTGTAATATAATACCTGGTCCAATTTAAATATTATGGGTCAATATTAAGGTCTGATATTGCGCCTTGCGTTAGTTAACCATTGAAAGATGTCTTTGAATTTTTAAAGCATTTTAGAACGCTTATTTCTTCATTTTAAGCATCTCAGAACACTCTATTTCGCATAGGCATATATAGTAAACTTTAGGGTCACTCTGTGTACCCCCTAATTGACCTATAATTATTTCCTGTGGTAGGGTACACTATAACCCTGTAATATAATACGTGGTCAAATTTAAAAATTATAGGTCAATATTAAGGTCCGATACCGTGCCGATAGTTAACATAGAAAAGTGTCTTCGTATTTCCTTGTTTTAATGCACTATTTAAAATATACATAGTGTACCCCCTAATTGACCTATGATTATTTCCTGTGGTAGGGTACACTATTACCCTGTAATACAATACCTGGTTCAATTTAAATATTATGGGTCAATATTAAGGTTTGATATTGCGCCTTGCGTTAGTTAACCTTTGAAAGATGTCTTTGAATTTTTAAAGCATTTTAGAACGCTTATTTCTTCATTTTAAGCTTCTCAGAACACTTTATTTCGCATAGGCATACATAGTAAACTTTAGGGTCACGCTGTGTACCCCCTAATTGACCTATAATTATTTCCTGTGGTAGGGTACACTATAACCCTGTAATATAATACGTGGTCCAATTTAAAAATTATAGGTTAATATTAAGGTCCGATACCGTGCCGTTAGTTAGCATAGAAAAATGTCTTTGAATTTTTAAAGCATTTTAGAACGCTTATTTCCTCATTTTAAGCTTCTCAGAACACTTCATTTCGCATAGGCATACATAGAAAACTTTAGGGTCACTCTGCGTACCCCCTAATTGACCTATAATTATTTCCTGTGGTAGGGTACACTATAACCCTGTAATATAATACGTGGTCCAATTTAAAAATTATAGGTCAATATTAAGGTCCGATACCGTGCCGTTATTTAACATTGAAAAATGTCTTCGTATTTCCTTGTCTTAATGCACTATTTAAAATATTCATAGTGTACCCCCTAATTGACCTATAATTATTTCCTGTGGTAGGGTACACTATTACCCTGTAATACAATACCTGGTTCAATTTAAATATTATGGGTCAATATTAAGGTTTGATATTGCGCCTTGCGTTAGTTAACCATTGAAAGATGTCTTTGAATTTTTAAAGCATTTTAGAACGCTTATTTCTTCATTTTAAGCTTCTCAGAACACTTTATTTCGCATAGGCATACATAGTAAACTTTAGGGTCACGCTGTGTACCCCCTAATTGACCTATAATTATTTCCTGTGGTAGGGTACACTATTACCCTGTAATATAATAGGTGGTCCTATTTAAAAATTATAGGTTAATATTAAGGTCCGATACCGTGCCGTTAGTTAGCATAGAAAAATGTCTTTGCATTTTTAAAGCATTTTAGAACGCTTATTTCCTCATTTTAAGCTTCTCAGAACACTTCATTTCGCATAGGCATACATAGAAAACTTTAGGGTCACTCTGCGTACCCCCTAATTGACCTATAATTATTTCCTGTGGTAGGGTACACTATTACCCTGTAATATAATAGGTGGTCCAATTTAAAAATTATAGGTTAATATTAAGGTCCGATACCGTGCCGTTAGTTAGCATAGAAAAATGTCTTTGAATTTTTAAAGCATTTTAGAACGCTTATTTCTTCATTTTAAGCTTCTCAGAACACTCTATTTCGCATAGGCATACATAGTAAAATTTAGGGTCACGCTGTGTACCCCCTAAATGACCTATAATTATTTCCTGTGGTAGGGTACACTATTACCCTCTAATATAATACGTGGTCCAATTTAAAAATTATAGGTCAATATTAAGGTCCGATACCGTGCCGTTAGTTAACATAGAAAAATGTCTTTGAATTTTTAAAGCATTTTAGAACGCTTATTTCCTCATTTTAAGCTTCTCAGAACACTTTATTTCGCATAGGCATACATAGTAAATTTTAGGGTCACTCTGTGTACCCCCTAATTGACCTATAATTATTTCCTGTGGTAGGGTACACTATAACCCTGTAATATAATACGTGGTCCAATTTAAAAATTATAGGTCAATATTAAGGTGCAATACCGTGCCGTTAGTTAACATAGAAAAGTGTCTTCGTATTTTCTTGTTTTAATGCACTATTTAAAACATACATAGTGTACCCCCAATTGACCTATAATTATTTCCTGTTGTAGGGTACACTATTACCCTGTAATATAATACCTGGTCCAATTGAAATATTATGGTTCCATATTAAGGTCTGATATCGCGCCTTGCGTTAGTTAATAATTGAAAGATGTCTTTGAATTTTTAAAGCATTTTAGAACGCTTATTTCTTCATTTTAAGCTTCTCAGAACACTCTATTTCGCATAGACATACATAGTAAATTTTAGGGTCACGCTGTGTACCACCTAATTGACCTATAATTATTTCCTGTGGTAAGGTACACTATTACCCTGTAATATAATACGTGGTACAATTTAAAAATTATAGGTCAATATTAAGGTCCGATACCGTGCCGTTAGTTAACATAGAAAAGTGTCTTCGTATTACCTTGTTTTAATGCACTATTTAAAATATACATAGTGTACCCCCTAATTGACCTATAATTATTTCCTGTGGTAGGGTACACTATTACCCTGTAATATAATACCTGGTCCAATTTAAATATTATGGGTCAATATTAAGGTCTGATATTGCGCCTTGCGCTAGTTAACCATTGAAAGATGTCTTTGAATTTTTAAAGCATTTTAGAACGCTTATTTCTTCATTTTAAGCTTCTCAGAACACTCTATTTCGCATAAGCATACATAGTAAAATTTAGGGTCACGCTGTGTACCCCCTAAATGACCTATAATTATTTCCTGTGGTAGGGTACACTATTACCCTGTAATATAATACGTGGTCCAATTTAAAAATTATAGGTCAATATTAAGGACCGATACCGTGCCGTTAGTTAACATTGAAAAATGTCTTTGAATTTTTAAAGCATTTTAGAACGCTTATTTCCTCATTTTAAGCTTCTCAGAACACTTTATTTCGCATAGGCATACATAGTAAACTTTAGGGTCTCTCTGTGTACCCCCTAATTGACCTATAATTATTTCCTGTGGTAGGGTACACTATAACCCTGTAATATAATACGTGGGCCAATTTAAAAATTATAGGTCAATATTAAGGTCCGATACCGTGCCGTTAGTTAACATAAAAAAATGTCTTTGAATTTTTAAAGCATTTTAGAACGCTTATTTCCTCATTTTAAGCTTCTCAGAACACTTTATTTCGCATAGGCATACATAGTAAACTCTAGGGTCACGCTGTGTACCCCTTAATTGACCTATAATTATTTCCTTTGGTGGGGTACACTATTACCCTGTAATATAATACCTGGTCCAATTTAAATATTATGGGTCAATATTAAGGTCTGATATTGCGCCTTGCGTTAGTTAACCATTGAAAGATGTCTTTGAATTTTTAAAGCATTTTAGAACGCTTATTTCTTCATTTTAAGCTTCTCAGAGCACTCTATTTCGCATAGGCATACATAGTAAAATTTAGGGTTACGCTGTGTACCCCCTAAATGACCTATAATTATTTCCTGTGGTAGGGCACACTATTACCCTGTAATATAATACGTGGTCCAATTTAAAAATTATAGGTCAATATTAAGTTCCGATACCGTGCCGTTAGTTAACATTGAAAAATGTCTTCGTATTTCCTTGTTTTAACGCACTATTTAAAATATACATAGTGTACCCCCTAATTGACCTATAATTATTTCCTGTGGTAGGGTACACTATTACCCTGTAATACAATACCTGGTTCAATTTAAATATTATGGGTCAATATTAAGGTTTGATATTGCGCCTTGCGTTAGTTAACCATTGAAAGATGTCTTTGAATTTTTAAAGCATTTTAGAACGCTTATTTCTTCATTTTAAGCTTCTCAGAACACTTTATTTCGCATAGGCATACATAGTAAACTTTAGGGTCACGCTGTGTACCCCCTAATTGACCTATAATTATTTCCTGTGGTAAGATACACTATTACCCTGTAATATAATAGGTGATCCAATTTAAAAATTATAGGTCAATATTAAGGTCCGATACCGTGCCGATAGTTAACATAGAAAAGTGTCTTCGTATTTCCTTGTTTTAATGCACTATTTAAAATATACATAGTGTACCCCCTAATTGACCTATGATTATTTCCTGTGGTAGGGTACACTATTACCCTGTAATACAATACCTGGTTCAATTTAAATATTATGGGTCAATATTAAGGTTTGATATTGCGCCTTGCGTTAGTTAACCTTTGAAAGATGTCTTTGAATTTTTAAAGCATTTTAGAACGCTTATTTCTTCATTTTAAGCTTCTCAGAACACTTTATTTCGCATAGGCATACATAGTAAACTTTAGGGTCACGCTGTGTACCCCCTAATTGACCTATAATTATTTCCTGTGGTAGGGTACACTATAACCCTGTAATATAATACGTGGTCCAATTTAAAAATTATAGGTTAATATTAAGGTCCGATACCGTGCCGTTAGTTAGCATAGAAAAATGTCTTTGAATTTTTAAAGCATTTTAGAACGCTTATTTCCTCATTTTAAGCTTCTCAGAACACTTCATTTCGCATAGGCATACATAGAAAACTTTAGGGTCACTCTGCGTACCCCCTAATTGACCTATAATTATTTCCTGTGGTAGGGTACACTATAACCCTGTAATATAATACGTGGTCCAATTTAAAAATTATAGGTCAATATTAAGGTCCGATACCGTGCCGTTATTTAACATTGAAAAATGTCTTCGTATTTCCTTGTCTTAATGCACTATTTAAAATATTCATAGTGTACCCCCTAATTGACCTATAATTATTTCCTGTGGTAGGGTACACTATTACCCTGTAATACAATACCTGGTTCAATTTAAATATTATGGGTCAATATTAAGGTTTGATATTGCGCCTTGCGTTAGTTAACCATTGAAAGATGTCTTTGAATTTTTAAAGCATTTTAGAACGCTTATTTCTTCATTTTAAGCTTCTCAGAACACTTTATTTCGCATAGGCATACATAGTAAACTTTAGGGTCACGCTGTGTACCCCCTAATTGACCTATAATTATTTCCTGTGGTAGGGTACACTATTACCCTGTAATATAATAGGTGGTCCTATTTAAAAATTATAGGTTAATATTAAGGTCCGATACCGTGCCGTTAGTTAGCATAGAAAAATGTCTTTGCATTTTTAAAGCATTTTAGAACGCTTATTTCCTCATTTTAAGCTTCTCAGAACACTTCATTTCGCATAGGCATACATAGAAAACTTTAGGGTCACTCTGCGTACCCCCTAATTGACCTATAATTATTTCCTGTGGTAGGGTACACTATTACCCTGTAATATAATAGGTGGTCCAATTTAAAAATTATAGGTTAATATTAAGGTCCGATACCGTGCCGTTAGTTAGCATAGACAAATGTCTTTGAATTTTTAAAGCATTTTAGAACGCTTATTTCTTCATTTTAAGCTTCTCAGAACACTCTATTTCGCATAGGCATACATAGTAAAATTTAGGGTCACGCTGTGTACCCCCTAAATGACCTATAATTATTTCCTGTGGTAGGGTACACTATTACCCTCTAATATAATACGTGGTCCAATTTAAAAATTATAGGTCAATATTAAGGTCCGATACCGTGCCGTTAGTTAACATAGAAAAATGTCTTTGAATTTTTAAAGCATTTTAGAACGCTTATTTCCTCATTTTAAGCTTCTCAGAACACTTTATTTCGCATAGGCATACATAGTAAATTTTAGGGTCACTCTGTGTACCCCCTAATTGACCTATAATTATTTCCTGTGGTAGGGTACACTATAACCCTGTAATATAATACGTGGTCCAATTTAAAAATTATAGGTCAATATTAAGGTGCAATACCGTGCCGTTAGTTAACATAGAAAAGTGTCTTCGTATTTTCTTGTTTTAATGCACTATTTAAAACATACATAGTGTACCCCCAATTGACCTATAATTATTTCCTGTTGTAGGGTACACTATTACCCTGTAATATAATACCTGGTCCAATTGAAATATTATGGTTCCATATTAAGGTCTGATATCGCGCCTTGCGTTAGTTAATAATTGAAAGATGTCTTTGAATTTTTAAAGCATTTTAGAACGCTTATTTCTTCATTTTAAGCTTCTCAGAACACTCTATTTCGCATAGACATACATAGTAAATTTTAGGGTCACGCTGTGTACCACCTAATTGACCTATAATTATTTCCTGTGGTAAGGTACACTATTACCCTGTAATATAATACGTGGTACAATTTAAAAATTATAGGTCAATATTAAGGTCCGATACCGTGCCGTTAGTTAACATAGAAAAGTGTCTTCGTATTACCTTGTTTTAATGCACTATTTAAAATATACATAGTGTACCCCCTAATTGACCTATAATTATTTCCTGTGGTAGGGTACACTATTACCCTGTAATATAATACCTGGTCCAATTTAAATATTATGGGTCAATATTAAGGTCTGATATTGCGCCTTGCGCTAGTTAACCATTGAAAGATGTCTTTGAATTTTTAAAGCATTTTAGAACGCTTATTTCTTCATTTTAAGCTTCTCAGAACACTCTATTTCGCATAAGCATACATAGTAAAATTTAGGGTCACGCTGTGTACCCCCTAAATGACCTATAATTATTTCCTGTGGTAGGGTACACTATTACCCTGTAATATAATACGTGGTCCAATTTAAAAATTATAGGTCAATATTAAGGACCGATACCGTGCCGTTAGTTAACATTGAAAAATGTCTTTGAATTTTTAAAGCATTTTAGAACGCTTATTTCCTCATTTTAAGCTTCTCAGAACACTTTATTTCGCATAGGCATACATAGTAAACTTTAGGGTCTCTCTGTGTACCCCCTAATTGACCTATAATTATTTCCTGTGGTAGGGTACACTATAACCCTGTAATATAATACGTGGGCCAATTTAAAAATTATAGGTCAATATTAAGGTCCGATACCGTGCCGTTAGTTAACATAAAAAAATGTCTTTGAATTTTTAAAGCATTTTAGAACGCTTATTTCCTCATTTTAAGCTTCTCAGAACACTTTATTTCGCATAGGCATACATAGTAAACTCTAGGGTCACGCTGTGTACCCCTTAATTGACCTATAATTATTTCCTTTGGTGGGGTACACTATTACCCTGTAATATAATACCTGGTCCAATTTAAATATTATGGGTCAATATTAAGGTCTGATATTGCGCCTTGCGTTAGTTAACCATTGAAAGATGTCTTTGAATTTTTAAAGCATTTTAGAACGCTTATTTCTTCATTTTAAGCTTCTCAGAGCACTCTATTTCGCATAGGCATACATAGTAAAATTTAGGGTTACGCTGTGTACCCCCTAAATGACCTATAATTATTTCCTGTGGTAGGGCACACTATTACCCTGTAATATAATACGTGGTCCAATTTAAAAATTATAGGTCAATATTAAGTTCCGATACCGTGCCGTTAGTTAACATTGAAAAATGTCTTCGTATTTCCTTGTTTTAACGCACTATTTAAAATATACATAGTGTACCCCCTAATTGACCTATAATTATTTCCTGTGGTAGGGTACACTATTACCCTGTAATACAATACCTGGTTCAATTTAAATATTATGGGTCAATATTAAGGTTTGATATTGCGCCTTGCGTTAGTTAACCATTGAAAGATGTCTTTGAATTTTTAAAGCATTTTAGAACGCTTATTTCTTCATTTTAAGCTTCTCAGAACACTTTATTTCGCATAGGCATACATAGTAAACTTTAGGGTCACGCTGTGTACCCCCTAATTGACCTATAATTATTTCCTGTGGTAAGATACACTATTACCCTGTAATATAATAGGTGATCCAATTTAAAAATTATAGGTCAATATTAAGGTCCGATACCGTGCCGTTAGTTAGCATAGAAAAATGTCATTGAATTTTTAAAGCATTTTAGAACGCTTATTTCCTCATTTTAAGCTTCTCAGAACACTTTATTTCGCAACGGCACACATAGTAAACTTTAGGGTCACTCTGTGTACCCCCTAATTGACCTATAATTATTTCCTGTGGTAGGGTACACTATAACCCTGTAATATAATACGTGGTCCAATTTAAAAATTATAGGTCAATATTAAGGTCCGATACCGTGCCGTTAGTTAACATAGAAAAGTGTCTTCGTATTTTCTTGTTTTAATGCACTATTTAAAACATACATAGTGTACCCCCTAATTGACCTATAATTATTTCCTGTTGTAGGGTACACAATTACCCTGTAATATAATACCAGGTCCAATTGAAATATTATGGTTCCATATTAAGGTCTGATATCGCGCCTTGCGTTAGTTAACCATTGAAAGATGTCTTTGAATTTTTAAAGCATTTTAGAACGCTTATTTCTTCATTTTAAGCTTCTCAGAACACTCTATTTCGCATAGGCATACATAGTAAATTTTAGGGTCACGCTGTGTACCACCTAATTGACCTATAATTATTTCCTGTGGTAAGGTACACTATTACCCTGTAATATAATACGTGGTACAATTTAAAAATTATAGGTCAATATTAAGGTCCGATACCGTGCCGTTAGTTAACATAGAAAAGTGTCTTCGTATTTCCTTGTTTTAATGCACTATTTAAAATATACATAGTGTACCCCCTAAATGACCTATAATTATTTCCTGTGGTAGGGTACACTATTACCCTGTAATATAATAGGTGGTCCAATTTAAAAATTATAGGTCAATATTAAGGTCCGATACCGTGAAGTTAGTTAACATAGAAAAATGTCTTTGAATTTTTATAGCATTTTAGAACGCTTATTTCCTCATTTTAAGCTTCTCAGAAAACTTTATTTCGCATAGGCATACATAGTAAACTTTAGGGTCACTCTGTGTACCCCCTAATTGTCCTATAATTATTTCCTGTGGTAGGGTACACTATAACCCTGTAATATAATACGTGGTCCAGTTTAAAAATTATAGGTCAATATTAAGGTCCGATACCGTGCCGTTAGTTAACATAGAAAAGTGTCTTCGTATTTCCTTGTTTTAATGCACTATTTAAAATATACATAGTGTACCCCCTAATTGACCTATAATTATTTCCTGTGGTAGGGTACACTATTACCCTGTAATATAATACCTGGTCCAATTTAAATATTATGGGTCAATATTAAGGTCTGATATTGCGAATTGCGTTAGTTAACCATTGAAAGATGTTTTTGAATTTTTAAAGCATTTTAGAATGCTTATTTCTTCATTTTAAGCATCTCAGAACACTCTATTTCGCATAGGCATACATAGAAAAATTTAGGGTCACGCTGTGTACCCCCTAAATGACCTATAATTATTTCCTTTGGTAGGGTACACTATTACCCTGTAATATAATACGTGGTACAATTTAAAAATTATAGGTCAATATTAAGGTCCGATACCGTGCCGTTAGTTAACATAGAAAAGTGTCTTCGTATTTCCTTGTTTTAATGCACTATTTAAAATATACATAGTGTACCCCCTAAATGACCTATAATTATTTCCTGTGGTAGGGTACACTATTACCCTGTAATATAATAGGTGGTCCAATTTAAAAATTATAGGTCAATATTAAGGTCCGATACCGTGAAGTTAGTTAACATAGAAAAATGTCTTTGAATTTTTATAGCATTTTAGAACGCTTATTTCCTCATTTTAAGCTTCTCAGAACACTTTATTTCGCATAGGCATACATAGTAAACTTTAGGGTCACTCTGTGTACCCCCTAATTGTCCTATAATTCTTTCCTGTGGTAGGGTACACTATAACCCTGTAATATAATACGTGGTCCAG